>NC_061508.1:154087377-154109043 GCF_022539505.1 Lolium rigidum
ATATCGATGCGGGAGGGATAGCTGGATCTCGGAGTTTAAGGTTGTGGTTAGATTTATCTTAATTACTTTCTTGTAGTTGCGGATGCTTGCAAGGGGTATAATCACAAGTATGTATTAGTCCTAGGAAGGGCGGTACATTAGCATAGGTTCACCCACACAACACTTATCAAAACAATGAAGATTAATTAGCCGTATGTAGCGAAAGCACTAGACTGAAATCCCGTGTGTCCTCGAGAACGTTTGGTCATTATAAGTAAACAAACCGGCTTGTCCTTTGTGCTAAAAAGGATTGGGCCACTCGCTTCAATTATTACTCTCGCACTTTACTTACTCGTACTTTATTCATCTGTTACATCAAAACCCCCTGAATACTTGTCTGTGAGCATTTACAGTGAATCCTTCATCGAACTTGCTTGTCAACACCTTCTGCTCCTCGTTGGGATCGACATTCTTACTTATCGAAGATACTACGATACACCCCCTATACTTGTGGGTCATCAGGGGTATGATGCTACCCTGAATTTGTGGGACCGAGAAAAACTCGCAAATACGAGCGACGCAACAAAAATAAACACATCCGTCCCCCTGCCCCCGTGATTTTTCCTAGATATGAAATCAAACTACAAGTGGTTCGAAAAAGGCAATCGAAAAACATGGAATGTTCATCAGTTTGTACATAGCTAGGGAAAATACCAGAATGTCATATTAGTGTTTTAGAGAAGAGCCCTTCAAGTAGTTTGGCACCATGTTGGACATCGTCCAGCTTAATTTCACCCAAACATGATTTTTTTCGTTTGAATATGTCTATACTTTGTTTATCATCTTCAATGCTTATTGTATGACATAAGAAGACTATGTTCTTTGGTTTTAATTTTTTGAATTTTAATGCCCAATTGAATCTTGGTCAAATCCTAGGTTTGACCAAGATTTAAACAAGTTCAAAACATGAAAATGAAAAAGTAAGCCTGGATCCTTCTTAGTCACTCCAAAATGAATCTTTTGGAAGGTTTTTTAAATATCCATGTTTGAAACCCAAAGCCACTTCTCTTCATGCTTGACTTCATAAGACAGAGTTTAGGGTTAGGGTATGTAGATACATGATTATTCTGGTTTGAATATGTCTAGACCTTGTTTAATTTATCAACTTGAATACTTATATGACATAAGAAGACTATGTGCTTTGGTTTTTCATTTTCTTGATTTTTTTGATTTTTTATGCCCATTTTAATCTTGGTCAAATCCGAGATTTGAAAAATATTTAAACAAGTTTAAAACATGGAAATGAAAAAGTAAGCATGGGTCCTTTTTAGTCACTCCAAAATGAAGCTTTTGGGAGGTTTTTTTTGAAATTTCTCTGTTTGAAACCCAAAACCACTTCTCTTCATCCTTGACTTCCTAAGACAGAGTTTAGGGTTAGGGGGTAGATACATGCTTTTCTGGTATGAATATATATGTGTGGACCTTGTTAATCAACTTGAATGCTTACTATATGACATAAGAAGACTACGTGCTTTGGTTTTTCATTATTTTAATTTTTTGAATTTTTTATGCCCATTTGTATCTTGGTCAAATCCTAGGTTTGACCAAGATTTAAAACATGAAAATGAAAAAGTAAGCTTGGATCCTTCTTAATTAGTAACTTCAAAATGAAGTTTTTGGAAGGTTTTTTAAATTTCCATGTTTGAAACCCAAAACACCCTCTTCATGATTGACTTCATAAGACAAATCGAGTTTAGGGTTAGCGGTAGATACATGATTTTTCTAGTTTGAATATGTCTAGACCTTTGCTTATCAACTTGAATGCTTAGTATATGACATAAGAAGACGTACTATGTGCATTGGTTTTTCAATTTTTCGATTTGTTTTGAATTTTTATGCCCATTCGAATTTTGGTCAAATCATAGGTTTAACCAAGATTTAAACAAGTTTAAAACATGAAAATGAAAAATTAAGCATGGATCCTTCTTAGTCACTCGAAAATGAAGCTTTTGGGAGGCTTTTGAAAGGTCCATGTTTGAAACCCAAAACCACTTCTCTTCATGCTTGACTTCATAAGACAGATGAGTTTAGGGTTAAGGGGTAGATACATGATTTTTCTGGTTTGAATAGGTCTAGAACTTGTTTATCAAGTTGAATAGCTTACTATGTGACATAAGAAGACTATGTGCTTTGGTTTTTCATTTTTTTATTTTTTTCGAATTTTTTATGCCCATTTGAATCTTGGTCAAATCCTAGGTCATTTGAACAAGATTTAAACAAGTTTAAAACATGGAAATGAAAAAGTAAGCATGTATCCTTCTTAGTCACTCCGAAATGAAGCTTTTGGGAGGTTTTCGAAATTTCCATGTTTGAAAACCCAAACCACTTCTCTTCATGCTTGACTTCATCAGACAAATTTAGGTTTAGGGGTAGATGTCTAGATATTGTTTATCAACTTCAATGCTTACTATATATGTGACGTAAGAAGACTGTGTGCTTTGGTTTTTCATTTTTTGGGGTTTTTTCGAATTTTTTATGCACACTTGAATCTTGGTCAAATCCTAGTTTTGACCAAGCTTTAAACAAGTTTAAAACATGAAAATGAAAAAGTAAGCATGGATCCTTCTTAGTCACTCCAAAATTAAACTTTTGGGAGGTTTTTGAAATTTCCATGTTGTAAACCCAAAACCACGTATCTTCATGTTTGACTTCATAAGACAGAGTTTAGGGTTAGGGCCGGGTAGATACATGATTTTTCTTGTTTGAATATGTTTAGACCTTGTTTATCAACTTGAATGTTTACCTTATGACATAAGAAGACTATGTTTTTGAATTTTTTATGTCTATTTGAATCTTGGTCAAATCCTAGGTTTGACCAAGATTTAAACAAGTTTAAAAAATGAAAATGAAAAGGTAAGCCCCTGGATCCTTCTTAGTCAATGTAAAATGAAGCTTTTGGGAGGTTTGTGAAATTTCCATGTTTGCAACCCAAAACCACTTCTCTTCATGCTTGACTTCATAAGAAAGAGTTTAGGGTTAGGGGTAGATACATGATTTGTCTGGTTTGAATATGTCTAGACCTTGTTTATCAACTTGTTGAATGCTTAATATATGACATAATTAAGAAGACTATGTGCTTTGGTTTTTCATTTTTCTGATTTTTTTTGAATTGTTATACCCGCCCATTTGAATCTTGGTCAAATCCTAGGTTTGACCAAGATTTAAACAAGTTAAAACATGAAAATGAAAAGGTAATTAAGCACAGATACTTCTTAGTCACTCTAAAATGAAGCTTTTTTGGAGGATACTTTTAATGTTTGAAACCCAAAACCACTTCTCTTCATGCTTGACTTTCATAAGACAGAGTTTAGGGTTAGGGGTGGATATGTACATGATTTTTCTGGTTTGAATATGTCTAGACCTTGTTTATGAACTTGAATGCTTATTATATATATGACAGAAGAAGGATATATATATGTGCTTTGGTTTTTCATTTTTTGTTTTTTTCTGAATTTTTATGCCCATTTGAATCTTGGTCAAATCTTAGGTTTGACCAAGGTTTGAACAAGTTTAAAACATGAAAAGAAAAAGTAAGAATGAATCCTTCTTAGTCATTGTAAAATGAATGATGCTTTTAATTGGGAGGTTTTTGAAATGTCCATGTTTTAAACTCAAAACCACACTTCTCTTCATGCTTGACTACATAAGACATATGAGTTTAGGGTTAGGGCCGGGTAGATACATGCTTTTTATGGTTTTGATATGTCTAGACCTTGTTTATCAACTTGAATGCTTACTACATATATGACATATGAAGGCTATGTTATTTGGTTTTTCATTTGTTCTGATTTTTGTCTGATTTTTTATGCCCATTTGAATCTTGGTTAAATCCTACATTTGACCAAGATTTAAACAAGTTTAAAACATGAAAATGAAAAGGTAAGCATGGATACTTCTTATTCACTGTAAAATGAAGCTTTTGGGAGGTTTGTGAAATTTCCATGTTTGAAACCCAAAACCACTTCTCTTCATGCTTGACTTCATAAGACAGAGTTTAGGGTTAGGGGTAGATACATGATTTGTCTGGTTTGAATATGTCTAGACCTTGTTTATCAACTTGAATGCTTACTATATGACATAAGAAAACTATGTGCTTTGGTTTTTCTTTTTTCCAATTTTTTTGAATTGTTATACCCATTTGAATCTTAGTAAAATCCTAGGTTTGAACAAGATTTAAACAAGTTTAAAACATGAAAATGAAAAGTTACGCATGGATCCTTCTTAGTCACTTTAAAACGAAGCTTTTGGGAGGTTTTTGAAATTTCCATGTTTGAAACCCAGAATCACTTCTCTTCATGCTTGACTTCATAAGACAGAGTTTAGGTTAGGGGGTAGATACATGATTTGTCTGGTTTGAATATGTATAGACCTTGTTTATCAACTTGGATGCTTACTATATGACATAAGAATAGTATGTGCTTTGGTTTTTCATTTTTCTGATTTTTTTGAATTGTTATACCCATTTGAATCTTGGTCAAATCCTAGGTTTGAATTGTTATACTATATTCAAGCCCACAAATACAAGGTTTAGGGTTAGGGTGTAGATACATGATTTTTCTGGTTTGAATATGTCTAGACCTTGTTTATCAACTAGAATGCTTACTATATGACATAAGAAGACTATGTGCTTTGGTTTTTCATTTTTTTTTTTGAATTTTTTGAATTTTGTATGCCCATTTGAATCTTGGTCAAATCCTAGGTTTGACAAGATTTAAACAAGTTTAAAACATGAAAAGGGAAGAGTAAGCCTCGATCTTTCTTAGTCACTCCAAAATGTACCAATTGATAGATGAGTTAACTTGGCTTCATGGGAAAAATAATGTCAACTTGGCTTTCCTACCCTTTAATCCATAGGAAACTTTGTACTAATATTGTATAATAATCACCCGAGTTTTTACACCAACAGGTATGTCACTTACGTGACCATGCATGAGATGTCCCACACATCAGTGAGCACAAGTCACGTGCAGTAGGTACGCAAACTCCCAGCCATCTTCTTTGTCAAGAGAAGACGCACCAGGATGCGTACTGGGAGTCTCTGGGTCCTTCGGTTGTCCCTCGCATGAAAAAAATCTCTCTAATTCTCTTCTCGGCCTCGCTCGCTCGCAGCCTCGCACCTCCTGCGCATGCGACAAACCCTAAACAACCAGAAAAAGGATAGACACCATAAATAAGAGGGGCCCCGTGACTGCTCTCCCTTCTTCTCCTTCCGTGTGATCCCTCTTCCTCCGAGTTTCACTAGACGGGCAAACACACATGTGCTGCATAGTAATAATAAAAAAGTAAAAAATCGACCTATGAATCTATGATTAAATCGGTCAAATCCTTGGTTTGACCAAGGTTTAAACAAGTTTAAAACATGAAAATGAATAGGTAAGCATGGATCCTTCTTAGTCACTCTAAAATGAAGCTTTTGGGAGGTTTTTGAAATTTCCATGTTTGAAACCCAAAACCACTTCTCTTCATGCTTGACTTCGTAAGACAGAGTTTAGGGTTAGGGGTAGATACATGCTTTTTCTGGTTTGAATATGTCTAGACCTTGTTTATCAGCTTGAATACTTACTGTATGACATAAGAAGGCTATGTTCTTTGCTTTTTCATTTTTTTGTGATTTTTTCTTATTTTGTATGCCCATTTGAATCTTTGTCAAATCCTAGGTTTTACCAAGATTTAAATAAGTTTAAAACATGAAAATGAAAATTAAGGTAAGCCTGGATCCTTCTTAGTCACACTCTAAAATGAAGCTTTTGGGAGGTTTTTGAAATTTCCATGTTTGAATCCCAAAACCACTTAAGACAGAGTTTATGGTTAGGGGTAGATACATGTTTTTTCTGGTTTGAATATGTCTAGACCTTGTTTATAAACTTCAATGCTTACTATATGACATAAGAAGGCTATGTGCTTTGGGTTTTTTATTTTTTTATTTTTCCTAAAATTTTATGCCCATTTGAATCTTGGCCAATCCTAGGTTTGACCAAGATTTAAACAAGTTTGAAACGTGAAAATGAGAAGGTAAGCCTGGATACTTCTTATTCACTGTAAAATGAAGCTTTTGGGAGGTTTGTGAAATTTCCATGTTTGAAACCCAAAACCACTTCTCTTCATGCTTGGCTTCATAAGACATAGATTAGGGTTAGGGGTAGATACATGCTTTTTCTGGTTTGAATATATCTAGACCTTGTTTATCAACTTGAATGCTTACTATATATATGACATAAGAAGGCTATGTTCTTTGGTTTTTCATTTTTTCTGATTTTTATGCCCATTTGAATCTTGGTCAAATCCTATATATGATTGACCAAGATTTAAACAAGTTTAAAACATGAAAATGAAAAGGTAAGCCTGGATCCTCCTTAGTCACTGTAAAATGAAGCTTTTTGGATGTTTGTGAAATTCCATGTTTGAAACCCAAAACCACTTAAGACAGAGTTTTGTGTTAGGGGTAGATACATGATTTTTCTTGTTTGAATATGTCTAGACCTTGTTTATCAACTTGAATGCTTACTCATACGTCTCAAACGTATCTATAATTTCTTATGTTCCATGCTAGTTTTATGACAATACTCACATGTTTTATACATACTTTATGTCATTTATATGCATTTTACGGCACTAACCTATTACCAAGATGCCGAAGCGCCAGTTCCTGTTTTGTGCTGTTTTTGGTTTCAGAAATCCTACACAGGAAATATTCTCGGAATTGGACGAAACGAACGCCCAGGGTCTTATTTTTCCACGGAGCTTCCAGAAGACCGAAGAGGATACGAAGTGGGGCCACGAGGCGCCGACACCACAGGGCCGCGCCGGCCTATGGTGTGGGGCCCCCACGCCTCCTCCGACTCTGCCCTTCCGCCTACTTAAACTCTCCGTCGCGAAAACCCTATTACCGAGATCCACGATACGGAAAAAGTTCCAGAGACGCTGCTGCCGCCAATCCCATCTCGGGGGATTCAGGAGATCGCCTCCGGCACCCTGCCGGAGAGGGAATCATCACCCGGAGGACTCTACATCACCATGATCGCCTCCGGACTGATGTGTGAGTAGTTCATCCTTGGACTATGGGTCCATAGCAGTAGCTAGATGGTTGTCTTCTCCTCATTGTGCTATCATGTTAGATCTTGTGAGCTGCCTATCATGATCAAGATCGTCTATTTGTAATGCTACATGTTGTGTTTGTTGGGATCCGATGAATATGGAATACTATGTCAAGTTGATTATTGATCTATCATATATGTGTTGTTTATGATCTTGCATGCTCTCTCGTTGCTAGTAGAGGCTCGGCCAAGTTGATACTTGTGACTCCAAGAGGGAGTATTTATGCTCGATAGTGGGTTCATGCCTCCATTGAATGCGGGACGAGTGATGGAAAGTTCTAAGGTTGTGGATATGCTGTTGCCACTAGGGATAAAACATCAATGCTTTGTCTAAGTATATTTGTGTTGATTACATTACGCACCATACTTAATGCAATTTTCTGTTGTTTGCAACTTAATACTGGAAGGGGTGCGGATGATAACCCGAAGGTGGACTTTTTAGGCATAGATGCATGCTGGATAGCGGTCTATGTACTTTGTCGTAATGCCCTAAGTAAATCTCATATTAGTCATCATGATATGTATGTGCATTGTTATGCCCTCTCTATTTGTCAATTGCCCAAGCTGTAATTTGTTCACCCAACATGCTATTTATCTTATTGGAAAGACACCACTAGTGAACTGTGGACCCCGGTCCATTCTTTTACATCCGAATACAATCTACGCAATCATTGTTCTCTGCTGCTCATTGCAAACAAACATCATTCTCCACACCATACGTTTAATCCTTTGTTTATAGCAAGCCGGTGAGATTGACAACCTCACTGTTAAGTTGGGGCAAAGTATTTTGGTTGTTTTGTGCAGGTTCCACGTTGGCGCCGGAATCCCTGGTGTTGCGCCGCACTACACTCCTTCACCAACAACCTTCACGTGGCCTTCATCTCCTACTGGTTCGATAACCTTGGTTTCTTACTGAGGGAAAACTTGCTGCTGTACGCATCACACCTTCCTCTTGGGGTTCCCAACGGACGTGTGCTTCACGCGTTATCAAGCTAAATTTCTGGCGCCGTTGCCGGGGAGATCAAGACACGCTGCAAGGGGAGTCTCCCACATCCAATCTCTTTACTTTGTTTTTGTCTTGCTTTACTTTACTTTATTTACTGCTTTGTTTGCTTTCTCTATATCAAAAATACAAAAGAAATTAGTTACTTGCATTTACTTTATTTACTGTCTTGTTTGCGTTCTTTATATCAAAAACACAAAAAAATTAGTTACTAGTTTTACTTTATTTTATTCTGTTCTGCTTAGTTTATTTTTTTTATTACTATTAAAATGAATACTCTTAAGAACACTAAGTTGTGTGATTTCACTAGCACCAATAATAATAATTTTATATGCACTCCTATTGCTCCACCTGCTACTACAGCAGAATTTTATGAAATTAAACCTGCTTTACTAAATCTTGTTATGAGAGAGCAATTTTCCGGTGTTAGTTCCGATGATGCTGCTTGCCCATCTTAATAATTTTGTTGAACTTTGTGAAATGCAAAAGTATAAGGATGTAGATGGTGACATTATAAAACTGAAATTGTTTCCTTTCTCCCTAAGAGGAAGAGCTAAAGATTGGATGCTATCTTTGCCTAAGAATAGTATTGATTCATGGACTAAATGTAAAGATGCTTTCATTGGTAGATATTATCCTCCTGCTAAAATTATATCTTTGAGAAGTAGCATAATGAATTTTAAGCAATTGGATAATGAACATGTTGCCCAAGCATGGGAAAGAATGAAATCTTTGGTCAAGAATTGCTCTACCCATGGACTAACTACTTGGATGATCATCCAAACCTTTTATGCAGGATTGAATTTTTCTTCACGGAACCTGTTGGATTCAGCTGCTGGAGGTACTTTTATGTCCATTACTTTGGGGGCGGAAAAAAAGCTTCTTGATGATATGATGATCAACTACTCTGAATGGCACACTGAAAGGACTCCACAAGGTAAGAAGGTAAATTCCGTTGAAGAAACCTCCTCCTTGAGTGATAAGATTGATGCTATTATGTCTATGCTTGTGAATGGTAGATCTAATGTTGATCCTAATAATGTTCCTTTAGCTTCATTGGTTGCTCAAGAAGAACATGTTGATGTGAACTTCATTAAAAATAATAATTTCAACAACAATGCTTATAGGAATAATTCTGGTAACAACTATAGGCCATATCCTGCTAGTGGTAATCTTTATGGTAATTCTTATGGTAGATCTGTTTTGCCTAATGAGAAAAAGATGCTAGAAATTGAAAGAGCTACTAAGAGCTTTATGCAATCACAATATGAGCAAAATCAATTCTTTACTAAAACTATGAATAAACAATCTGCCTTGTTGAAAAATGTAGGGAATCAACTTGAAAATTTGAATATGGAGATTTCTGGTTTGCAAACTAAGCTTTCAAATGCTGAAAACCGAATCTCATACATGTCTGAGTCACAATCTTCTTTAATTAATAAAATGGCTGCTAAACCTGAGGATAATGATAACAAAATTGTTACTACAGCAAACGCCATACAAGTTCGAATTAATGAAAATATTAGATTGATGGCTGAATTGCATGCTAGGTGGGAAACAGAAAAAAAAAATTCTAAAGAGAATAATGTAGCTAAAGTTTGGACTATTACCACCACTAGTAATGTTGATGCTTCACATGTTTCTAAACCTCCTACTATCAATGGTAAAATAATTGGTGTTGGCAATGTTTCTACTCCTAGTACAAAGCGTGCAAAAGCTGCTGAAAGCTGCTAAAAACTGCTGAAACTGTTTGTGATAAAACCGCTGAAATTTTTCAAAATATTGGGGACAATGATCCCATTGCTTTAGATCATAATGGTTTAGATTTTTATGGTTGTCATATCTCTGAAGTTATTAAGTTCTTGCAAAAACTTGATAGAGGTCCTAATGCAACTGCTATAAATTTGGCCTTTACAAAACATATTACAAATGCTCTCATAAAAGCTAGAGAAGAGAAATTAAAACTTGAAACTTCTATTCCTAGGAAGTTGGAAGATGGTTGGGAGCCCATCATTAAAATGAGGGTCAATGATTTTCATTGTAATGCTTTATGTGATCTTGGTGCAAGTATTTCTGTTATGCCTAAGAAACTCTATGATATGCTTGACTTGCCACCATTGAGAAATTGTTATTTGGATGTTAATCTTGCTGATAATTCTATGAAGAAACCTTTGGGGAGGATTGATAATGTTCGCATTACGGTTAACAATAACCTTGTCCCCGTTGATTTTTTTGTCTTGGATATTGAATGCAATGCATCTTGTCCCATTATTTTGGGAAGACCTTTTCTTCAAACTGTTGGTGCTATTAATTATATGAAGGAAGGGAATATTAAGTATCAATTTCCTCTCAAGAAAGGTATGGAACACTTCCCTAGAAAGAGAATGAAGTTACCTTTTGATTCTATTATTAGAACAAATTATGATGTTTATGCTTCATCTCTCGATAATACTTGATTCACACTTTCTGCGCCTAGCTGAAAGGCGTTAAAGAAAAGCGCTTATGGGAGACAACCCATTATTTTACTTCTGCACTTTTGTTTGATATTTGAGTCTTGGAAGTTGTTACTACTGTAGAAACCTCTCCTTATCTTTATTTTATTTCATTGTTGTGCCAAGTAAAGTCTTTGATAGTAATGTTGATACTAGATTTGGATTACTGCACAGAAACAGATTTCTTGCTGTCACGAATTTGAGTAGACCTCTCTGTAGGTAACTCAGAAAAATCTGCCAATTTTCGTGTGTGATCCACAGATATGTACGCAACTTTCATTCAATTTGAGCTTTTTCATCTGAGCAAGTTAAGTGCCCCTGAAAAATTCATATTTACGGACTGTTCTGTTTTGACAGATTATGCCTTTTATTTCGCATTGCCTCTTTTGCTATGTTGAATGGATTTCTTTGTTCCATTAACTTTCAGTCTTTGGGCCATGTCCAGAAATGTTAAGAATGATTATGTCACCTCTGAATATGTGAATTTTTGATTATGCACTAACCCTCTAATGAGTTTGTTTTGAGTTTGGTGTGGAGGAAGTTTTCAAGGATCAAGAGAGGAGGATGATACAATATGATCAAGAAGAGTGAAAAGTCTAAGCTTGGGGATGCCCCCGTGGTTCATCCCTACATATTTCAAGAAGACTCAAGCATCTAAGCTTGGGGATGCCCAAGGCATCCCCTTCTTCATCGACAACTTATCAGGTCACCTCTAGTGAAACTATATTTTTATTCCGTCACATCTTATGTGCTTTACTTGGAGCCTCTGTATGTTTTTATTTTTGTTTGTGTTTGAATAAAATCGGATCCTAGCATTCTTTGTTTGGGAGAGAGACACGCTCCGCTCGTTTATATGAACACTGGTGTTCTTAGCTTTACTTTTAATGTTCATGGCGAAGGTTGAAACTGCTTCGTTCATTGTTATTTGGTTGGAAACAGAAAATACTTCATGTGGTAATTGGTATATTGTCTTGAATAATTTGATACTTGGCAATTGTTTTGCTCAAATAGATCATGTTTAAGCTCTTGCATCATGTACTTTGCACCTATTAATGAAGAACTACCATAGAGCTTGTTGAAATTTGGTTTGCATGATTGGTCTCTCTAAAAGTCTAGATATTTTCTGGTTAAGGTGTTTGAACAACAAGGAAGACAGTGTAGAGTCTTATAATGCTTGCAATATGTTCTTATGTAAGTTTTTGTCTGTACGGTTCATACTTGTGTTTGCTTCAAACAACCTTGCTAGCCAAAGCCTTGTGCTGAGAGGGAATACTTCTCGTGCATCCAAATCCTTGAGCCAAAACCTATGCCATTTGTGTCCACCATACCTACCTACTATGTGGTATTTCTCTGCCATTCCAAAGTAAATTACTTGAGTGCTACCTTTAAAATTTCATTTCTTTTCTTTGCAATATATAGCTCATGGGAAATAGCCTCAAAAACTATTGTGGTAAAGAATATGTGGCTTATGTATCTTATTTCTTATAAGTTGCTTGTTGAGCGGTAACCATGTTTCTGGGGACGCCATCAACTGTTACACCTTTGTTGAATATCATGTGCGTTGCTATGCATGTTCGTCTTGTCTGAAGTAAGGGTGATTTATCATGATCAAATGGTTTGAGTATGCATATTGTTAGAGAAGAACATTGGGCCGCTAACTAAAGCCATGAATCATGGTGGAAGTTTCGGTTTGGACATTAATCCTCAATCTCTTATGAGAATATTATCTGTTGTTGAATGCTTATGCATTAAAGAGGAGTCCATTATCTGTTTTCTATGTTGTCCCGGTATGGATGTCCTTAGTTGAGATCTATCAAAAACGAGAAATCAAATGCAATCTATCTCCTTGGACCTTTGTACAGGCGGCATAGAGGTACCCCTTTGTGACACTTGGTTGAAACATATGGTATGCAATGATAATCCATGTAAATCCAAGCTAATTAGGACAAGGTGCGAGCACTATTGGTATTCTATGCATGAGGCTTGCAACTTATAGGATGTCTTATGCATAATACATATGAATTATTACTACCGTTGACAAAATTGTTTCTATGCTTTCAAAATAAAAGCTCTAGCACAAAAATAGTAATCCATGCTTCCCTCTGCGAAGGGCCATTCTTTTACTTTATGTTGAGTCAGTTTACCTACTTCCTTCTATCTTAGAAGCAAACGCTTGTGTCAACTGTGTGCATTGATTCCTACATACTTACTTATTTGCATTCATCATATTACTTTGTGTTGACAATTATCCATGAGATATACATGTTGAAGTTGAAAGCAAGCTCGCTGAAACTTATATCTTCCTTTGTGTTGCTTCAAAACTTTCTACTAAGAATTTATTTCTTTATGAATTAACTCCTATGCAAGTCTTATTGATGCTTGTCTTGAAAGTACTATTCATGAAAAGTCTTTGCTATATGATTCAGTTGTTTAGTCATTGTCTTTACCATTGCTTTGAATCACTTCATTCATCTCATATGCTTTACAATAGTATTGATCAAGATTATGATAGCATGTCACTTCAGAAATTATCCTTGTTATCGTTTACCTACTCGAGGGTGAGTAGGAACTAAGCTTGGGGATGCTTGATACGTCTCAAACGTATCTATAATTTCTTATGTTCCATGCTAGTTTTATGACAATACTCACATGTTTTATACATACTTTATGTCATTTATATGCATTTTTCGGCACTAACCTATTAACGAGATGTCGAAGCGCCAGTTCCTGTTTTGTGCTGTTTTTGGTTTCAGAAATCCTACACAGGAAATATTCTCGGAATTGGACGAAACGAATGCCCAGGGTCTTGTTTTTCCACGGAGCTTCCAGAAGACCGAAGAGGATACGAAATGGGGCCACGAGGCGCTGACACCACAGGGCCGCGCGGCCAAGGTGGGCCCGCGCCGGCCTATGGTGTGGGGCCCCCGTGCCTCCTCCGACTCTGCCCTTCCGCCTACTTAAACTCTCCGTCACGAAAACCCTATTACCGAGAGCCACGATATGGAAAAAGTTCCAGAGACGCCGCCGCCGCCAATCCCATCTCGGGGGATTCAGGAGATCGCCTCCGGCACCCTGCCGGAGAGGGGAATCATCACCCGGAGGACTCTACATCACCATGATCGCCTCCGGACTGATGTGTGAGTAGTTCATCCTTGGACTATTGGTCCATATATAGCAGTAGCTAGATGGTTGTCTTCTCCTCATTGTGCTATCATGTTAGATCTTGTGAGCTGCCTATCATGATCAAGATCGTCTATTTGTAATGCTACATGTTGTGTTTGTTGGGATCCGATGAATATGGAATACTATGTCAAGTTGATTATTGATCTATCATATATGTGTTGTTTATGATCTTGCATGCTCTCCGTTGCTAGTAGAGGCTCTGGCCAAGTTGATACTTGTGACTCCAAGAGGGAGTATTTATGATCGATAGTGGGTTCATGCCTCCATTGAATCTGGGACAGTGACAGAAATTTCTAAGGTTGTAGATGTGCTGTTGCCACTAGGGATAAAACATCAATGCTTTGTCTAAGGATATTTGTGTTGATTACATTATGCACCATACTTAATGCAACTGTCTGTTGTTTGCAACTTAATACTGGAAGGGGTGTGGATGTGTGGCACCCCCGCGATCAGGGTTAGACAAATACCAGATCTTCGTCTGACATAAGCCTAACCTCGAGCTCGGAAGACTACAGTGAGAGAATCGGTAACACAACAGTGACTCTACGACTCAAAAGAATATATTACAACTCTTAACAGAGTAAGATCCAAATTATTACACGCAAAGGTCACTGACCCATCATTCAACAAGCAACGGAAGCAAATTATGTTATTCTAAATAACAAGATAGCAAAGGGCTTAAGAAGCCATAACATAAAGCGACGTCCAAGCCCATAAGTCGCAGGCTGCTGCCTAGGAACCCCAAACTAACCATCGATATTAACGTAGAAACCACCTTCGGCTGCAGCGACTTCGTCTGAATCAAAAGCATGCAAAGCTGAGTAAAGGGACTCAGCAAGACTAAGTACAACCTTTTAGCAAAGCGGGTATGCGGGCTTTCTGGTAGATCTTCTTTTGCGTAAAGCCAGTTTTCCTTTGTAAGATAAGAGAGAAGAGAATCTCGACTACTCAGAACCTTTAAAAGGGGATAAGAGAGCGACATCTCTATCTCTATTGATCATCATATTGTATCCACCAATCTTCATCTCCTCGAACCACTATCCTCGGATCATCCCCTCAACACCCGGAGAAGGTATCCGTAAACACACATTCGTTGCCAAGTTTTACGATTAGGTTAAAGTTGTATATGATCATAGAATCCATTCCCAAGTCGTCCGTAACTGTGGACACGGCTTTTCGAAAAGATTCATAACCCTGCAGGGGTGCACAACTTTACCCACACGTGCCAACCGACTCTTAGTGCCAACGTTTTAGCTTTCTTCCTTGGAAAGCCGGCAGAGGGTGGTCGACCATGACCTTTACCTTGCTGTCGTTGAGACCATGAGTTACGCGCTAAGGATTATTCCGCCGTAACGGGTCAAGTCCCGAAGTCGGTCCTTAACGATGTGAGCCGAGGTGGGTTTCCCCAGAGGCCGCAACCCCCAGCCACCACGACCACGCTTACCTGCCTGTTATGTACCTTTAACCCCCAAGCAAAATGCAATGCATATGACCAGGTAACGCGCAAACTAGGTGACTCATGGAATCTACTAGGAAAGTTAGTGAGTCGAGAGGGTACCATAATAGGGCCTCGTGTGGTTGTACGTTCGGTCTTGGTTCAAGAGGCGAGAACTCGGTTCCTAGGGTCGGCAGAAACGAAACAACCCACCACATCCCAATGTGGCCTCTTGTCTGAGCCTTTAATCATGTTTATCATCATCTCTATACTTACCACGTCAACCTGTCATGCTAGATTCATTTCATTGTAAGGCTCCAGTCCGAAGACCGGAGTAGTAGCGTAACAAACTAAGCATGGCTAAGCATAAAGAGAATAAGGCTCTCGCGACGCACACATGCCAAACCTAGTTATGCTAGGAGCGAGTGGATCGGGGTATCGAGGCTACAAAGGTCGGACATGCGAGCGGATAGGGTAACTCTATCTACCGATAAAAGACAGTTGAATCGTATGCGATATGTAGGAACCACAGATAAAACATTTCGAAATCATAGATGAACCAGGTTAGGGCTTGCCTTGTCCCTCAGCTGATGGGTACTGTTCTTCGGTGGCGTTGACGTTGGACTCCGGCTCAGATCCTATCGCGAAGAACCAAACACCGGAAAGGGAAATACACATTCAAGACATGGCATAATGCAATGCGCATACAATATGAATGGTATGTCATGTTAAAGGAATGGAGTAAACCCTAGGTGCATCGTCAATTTAAAGGGGTTCCGACATCGGACACCGCCATATGAGAGGGGTTCTTTTAGGGTTTCACTACATTTGCAAGTTCAAAGTTTGTAATGATGTATGAATTACTCCTAACCTTGTAGAGAATGTTTTTCTGAACATTTCGGTATATTATACGTATTTTTCTGAATTAGGAATAAAAAGATATGAATTATACAGTCTTTAAATAATTTCTGAAAATAGTAAAAAGTGAAAACAGAAAATAGAAAAAGGCCGCTGACGTCATTATGACGCCAGCATGGCGTCAGCCATGGCCTGGGCTCCCAGGTCGAGCACGGCCTCGACGCTAGGGGGCGCCAGGGCCTGCGCAGAGGGGCGCGTTGGACGCGCGGCGTCCTCGCGAACCAGAAGAGGGCGGCGCCGCCCTCCAATGGTCGCCGGAGGGGTAGCTCCGACGAGCTCGCGGGGAGGCCGGGGTAGGCGCACGTCGCTAGCGCGATAGGCGGCGACCTAGGGCAAACGGCGAGCACCAGGAGGACCAGGAGCTCACCCTGAGCACGCCGGTGAAGACGGCGTCGCCGGTGGTGGCCGGAATCGCCGGCGAGAGGCGATGGCCGGCGGCTCGGGCGTCGTCCGATTAGCGCGGTAGAAGGCTCCCCGGCGGCGGCTGCTTGGTGGAGGAGAAAGAGGAGATCACGGCGGAGCCTGTGGCATCGTCGGCTAGGCACGGGGCGGCGCAGAACGGCGGCGAGCGGCGGAGGCCGGCACGGTAGGGTTTGCTCGGCGCGCGTAGAGAGAAGGGGAGGAGAGGAGGGAGGCGTGCAGGAGCTTCTCGTCGGCGGCGGTGGGGCTTTATAGCCGGCCAGGGGGCGGCGAGGGCCGTCCTGGCCGCCGGCGCCATCGACGGCAGCGCGTGCGCCAGGCAGCTGCGGCCCTGCCTTCCTGGGAAGAAGACAAGGGGGAATTTTGTGAAAACCCCCCTAGTCTTTAGGGTTTTCTCCGGAAAAAGAAAAACAGGGTGGTTTTTGAGTATTTTTGGGGTATTTTGACTCAAATTTGAGGGGACTTTTTGCACCAAATTTTTATGAGACCAAACCACAACATTTTGCAACATTGTTTCAACACATATTAGTGCAAATTTTCTCAATTTGAATGCAAATGCATGCATGCTTATGAACAACTTAGCAACATTTATTTGATTAACAAAGTGGTTCTGTTACAACTCTACCCCCCTTACAAGAATCTCGTCCCCGAGATTCCTAAGTTTTAGAAAAGAAGGTAGGGTACTCAGATCGGAGACGATCTTCTCGTTCCCAGGTTGCTTCTGACTCAGAGTGATGAGACCACTGAACTTTCAGAAATTTGATGGTTTGACGCTGAGTTTTACGCTCAGCTTCATCAAGGATACGGATAGGATACTCTCGATAGGTCAGATCCTCTTGGAGATCAAGGGTCTCGTGATCAACACCACGAATGGGATCTTTGAAGCAACGTTTGAGTTGGGAGACATGGAAGACGTCATGAACTTCAGGGAAAGTTGGAGGGAGTTCCAACTTGTAAGCAAGTGCACCTCGTTTAGCAAGGATGCGGAAAGGACCAACATAGCGAGGAGCTAGTTTGCCTTTTATACCGAAACGATGGACACCTCTTAAAGGAGTGACTCGAAGATAAGCTTGCTCGCCAACTTCATAGCGAACTTCTTGATGATGACGATCATAATTGCTCTTTTGACGAGACTGAGCAGCTTTCAAACGCTCTCGGATAATGCCAACTTGATCTTCTGCTTCCTTGATCATGTCCGGTCCAAAGAATTGTCTTTCACCAGTTTCTGACCAATTCAGAGGGGTTCGACATTTCCGTCCATAAAGAGCTTCAAAAGGCGCCATGCTCAGGCTAGATTGGAAACTGTTGTTATAGGAGAATTCAGCAAATGGAAGGCACTTTTCCCAATTCTTGCCGAAGGATATAACACATGCCCTGAGCATGTCTTCAAGGATTTGATTCACCCTCTCGGTTTGACCACCGGTTTGAGGATGATAGGCAGTGCTGAAAGAAAGACGAGTTCCCATAGCTTGTTGGAAACTGGCCCAGAACTTCGAAGTAAACAAGCTTCCTCGGTCAGAGATGATCTTCTTTGGAAGACCATGAAGAGATACTATTCGAGAAACGTACAGATCTGCCAACTTGCTAGCAGTAATGTCTTCTCGGATAGGAATGAAGTCAGCAACCTTGGATAGGCGATCAACAATTACCCATATAGCATTGCTTCCTTTCTGAGTTTTGGGAAGTCCGGTAATGAAATACATACCAATTTCATCCCATTTCCATTCAGGAGTAGATAGAGGTTGAAGAGTACCAGCTGGTCTTTGATGCTCAGCTTTTACACGACGACAAACATCGCATTCAGCTACAAAGCGAGCGATTTATCTTTTCATCCGGGTCCACCAGAACCTTTGGCGAAGATCCTGATACATCTTTGTGCTTCCAGGATGAATAGATAGAGGAGACTCATGAGCTTCTCGGAGGATCAGCTCTCTCAGGTTCTTTTTCTTCGGCACCACCAAGCGGTTACCAAAGTAGACAACACCTTGATCGTTGAAGGAGAAACATTTAGCATCTCCGCTAGCAATGTTCTCTTTGATCTTAGTGATACCCAAATCACGTCTGAGCGGCTTTGATCTGGTCTTCAAGAGAGGGTTTCACCTCTAAGTTAGCAAGGTACCCCTGAGGAACAACTTCAAGATTGAGTCGTGCAAATTCCTCATGGAGGGCAGGTTGATATTGCTTGAGCATGAGATTGTTGCAATATGACTTCCGACTTAGCGCGTCAGCAACGACGTTGGCCTTGCCGGGCTGATAGTTAAGACCCAAATCATAGTCTTTAATGAGTTCCAACCATCTTGTCTGCCTGAGATTCAGATCTGGTTGGGTAAAGAGATACTTCAGGCTTTGATGATCCGAGTACAACTCGCAACGATTACCGTAAAGGTAAGGTCGCCATTGCTTAAGAGCATGGACCACAGCTGCAAGCTCTAGATCATGAGTTGGATAATTGAACTCATGTGGCTTCAACTGTCGAGAGGCATAAGCCACTACATGGCCATCTTGCATCAACACACATCCGAGCCCTTGAAGAGATGCATCACAGAAGATAACAAAGTCTTTGCTTGTGTCTGGAAGGACAAGTACCGGAGCGGTAGTCAGCTTTATTTTCAGTGTCTGAAAACTTTCTTCGGCCTTTTATGACCACTCAAACTTCTTATCTTTCTTCAGAAGACCAGTCATTGGTTTGGCGATCTTGGAGAAATTCTCGATGTATCGACGGTAATAACCCGCCAATCCAAGAAAACTCCGAATTTCTTTGGCTGACTTAGGAGTCTTCCAGTCAAGAACGAATTGAACTTTATCTGGAATGACTGCAACACCTTTTGCAGAGACCACATGGCCAAGAAAGATGAGCTCTTGTAGCCAGAACTCACATTTAGAAAACTTGGCATAGAGACGATGTTCACGAAGCTTTGTCAGCACCAAACGTAAGTGTTCAGTGTGTTCTTCTTCGGTTTTGGAGTAGACCAGAATATCATCAATGTAGATAATGACGAATTTGTCAAGATACTCCATAAACACGAGTTCATGAGCCGCATAAAAGTGGCTGGAGCATTAGTGAGGCCAAAGGACATGACGGTGTACTCGTAAAGACCATAACGAGTCATGAACGCCGTTTTTTGAATGTCCTCCGTTCGGATTTTGATTTGATGGTAGCCTGATCTCAAATCCATCTTGGAAAAGACTGTGGCACCACTCAGTTGATCAAAAAGATCATTGATTCGAGGTAGAGGATACTTGTTCTTGATGGTTACTGCATTGAGCGGCCGGTAATCAACAACGAGACGCGGAACGTTGGTATCCCTCTTCTTGACAAAGAGTGCGGGACATCCCCAAGAAGAAGTACTAGGTTGGATGTATCTTTTCCCTTCTAACTCCTCTAGCTGCTTCTTCAGTTCAACCAACTCTTCTCGAGGCATACGATAAGGACGTCGAGAAACGGAGGCGATTCCGGGAACCAGCTCGATGACAAACTCCACACTTCGATCAGGTGGCATGCCAGGTAATTCTTCCGGAAAGACATCAGGGAAGTCACAAACCACCGGAACATCAGAAATTTCAAGCGGGGGTAAGATGTCAAGGGCATACAACTCAGCATCAGGAATATGTACTGCTGATGGAGGTGTTGCTGACGGAGACCAATACAGAATGGAGCTTCCGGAAAGATCAGTTAGAGTGAGAGACTTAGCTGCACAATCAGTGACAGCTTGATATTTAGCTAGCCAATCCATGCCCAAAATGATATCAACGTCGGTTGACTTGAGGGCAATGAGGGGAGTCGGAAAAAGAAGATATCCAATCTCGATTTTGTTCCCACGACTGACCATAGCGGTATACCAACTAGAACCAGGGGAATGAACCATAAGAGGGGTAGGCATAACTCCAAAAGGAATCCCATGAAATTGAGCAAACTCTTGGGATATGAATGAATGCGATGCTCCAGAATCAAACAGAACTGTAGCTATAATGGAGTTGATTCGAAGCGTACCCATTATGACGCTTGGATGCTGCTTGGCTTCTTCGGCGGTGACATGGGTCGAGACGACCATGACCGGCAACTGGAGGCTTGGTAAACTTCTTTGGTGGTGGAGCACCACGAACGAAGTATTGTGGGGGCACTCTTTCATGTAGTGACCAGGTTGACCACAAGTGAAGCACGCACCACTTGCTCGGAGTACCCATAGCGGGACGATAGTTTGTTCGACCAGCATTGTGTGGAGGAGCACTTGGAGCTTGTGGACGAGGAGCATAACCAGAAGACTTTGGTGCATAAGGAGCACGAGGCACAACACTGTATGGAATGAAAACACGACGGCGCTGATTGCCTGATCCAGAGGACTGAGAATTATCTCGAGGGCGCTTGCGACTTTCCTCATAGTCCACCTTTCCTCTTTCTGCCTTCATAGCCTTGTTGACAAGATCTTGGCAGGTTGGGAAGTCCAGGAGATGAAGATCTCGACGAAGTTCAGGATCCAGTCCCTTGCGGAACAAGGCTTGCTTCTTGGCATCAGTGGAAGTCTCTTCAGGAGCATAGCAGGCAAGGCGATAGAAATTACCTTAGTAGTCACAGATAGAACCATTGCCCTGCGTTAGCTTTAGAAACTCTTCTCTTTTCTCATCCATCAGACCCTCTGGAATATGATATGCACGGAAAGCAGCTTTGAATTCTTGCCAAGTCACGACATTATTGGCAGGCTGCATCAACAGGAAGTAGCTCCTTCAAGATGGTAGGTGGCAAAGTTCACCCAATCTGCTTGAGCAGCGTGGGCAACCTCAAGCTTGCGCTCGATGGTCCGGAGCCAGGAGTCAGCATCAAGTGGCTCGGTGGAATAACTGAACACTGGTGGGGTGAGGCGGATGAAGCTTCGGATCCCCACTTGTTCCTCATGACGCTGAGCTGTGTTCCGCTCAATCCTTTCAAGGAGCCTTATGTTGTCAGCACGATTGGCTTCGTACATGGCCATAAGTTGGACCATAGAAGGAGGAGGAGGAAGTTCAACATTCTCCTCATACCATCTCCACGGCCATTGCCACGGCCATGACCACGGCCACAACCACGGCCAGCACCACTTCTAGTAC
>NC_061508.1:154109143-154128563 GCF_022539505.1 Lolium rigidum
TTAATTTTCCGAGCTACCTACAGGGAGGCAGGTCGAAATTCGTGACAGCATAGAAATCTGAAACTGCGTGATAATCCAAATCTAGTATGAACTTTACTATCAAAGACTTTACTTGGCACAACAAAACACAAAACTAAGATAAGGAGAGGTTGCTACAGTAGTAAACAACTTCCAAGACTCAAATATAAAACAAAAATACTGTAGTAAAAACATGGGTTGTCTCCCATAAGCGCTTTTCTTTAACGCCTTTCGGCTAGGCGCGAAAGTGTATATCAAGTATTATCAAGAGATGAAGCATCTTCGGCGGGGTTTGGAGTTTTCTCAACCATGCATAGTATATTAGATACATAAGTTTCAGCGGCTCCCTTTTCATTAGTCTTGGGCTTGCTACTCTCATCAAACAAATTTTCAGGAACAAGCCAAGCATAGTTATTTTCTAACGCTTCATTCATTGCTAGGAGCTTACATGGTATCGGCGCTTTGATCTCCCCACCATCATTAATATTATTAGTGTACCTTACTCTCTCCATGTCCATCTTTTCAAGGATACTAGCAAAATTGGTATAAGAACCAAGCATCTTATATTTAATAAAGACCTTTCTAGCCTCTCTCGCTATACCACCAAATTCTCTAAGAAGGGTTTCTAAAACAAAATCTTTCTTTTCCCCTTCTTCCATATCACCGAGTGTAAGAAACATGTGTTGGATTATAGGATTGAGATTAACAAATTTAGTTTCCAACATGCGAACTAAAGCGAGCAGCAGCAATTTCATAAGTAGGAGCAAGTTCTACCAAGTGTCTATCTTCAAAATCTTCAACGGTACTAACATGATTGAAAAATTCTTCTATATTATTTCTCCCAACTATGGACCCACGTCCTACCGGTATGTCTTTTGTGGAAAAATTAAAATGAAACATGATGAATCAAGTAAAGTAAATGCAAGTAACTAATTTTTTTGTGTTTTTGATATAGAAAGCAAGACAGTAAATAAAGTAAAGCTAGCAACTAATTTTTTTTGTATTTTGATATAATGCAGCAAACAAAGTAGTAAATAAAATAAAGCAAGACAAAAACAAAGTAAAGAGATTGGATTGTGGAGACTCCCCTTGCAGCGTGCCTTGATCTCCCCGGCAACGGTGCCGGAAAACGAGTCTTGATGCGTGCGATCGACACACGTCCGTTGGGAACCCCAAGAGGAAGGTGTGATGCGGACAGTAGCAAGTTTTCCCTCGAGAAAGAAACCAAGGTTTATCGAACCAGGAGGAGCCAAGAAGCACGTTGAAGGTTGATGGTGGCGGAATGTAATGCGGCGCAACACCGGGGATTCCGGCGCCAACGTGGAACCTGCACAACACAACCAAAGTACTTTGCCCCAACGAAACAGGTGAGGTTGTCAATCTCACCGGCTTGCTCGTAACAAAGGATTAACCGTATTGTGTGGAAGACGATTGTTTGCAGAAAACAGTAAAACAAGTATTGCAGTAGATTGTATGCGATGTAAAGAATAGGACCGGGGTCCACAGTTCACTAGAGATGTCTCTCCCATAAGATAAAAGCATGTTGGGTGAACAAATTACAGTCGGGCAATTGACAAATAGAGAGGGCATAACAATGCACATACATGATATGATAAATATAGTGAGATTTAATTGGGCATTACGACAAAGTACATAGACCGCTATCCAGACATGCATCTATGCCTAAAAAGTCCACCTTCGAGGTTATCATCCGAACCCCTTCCGAGTATTAAGTTGCAAAAGAACGAGACAATTGCATTAAGTATGGTGCGTAATGTAATCAATAACTACATCCTTAGACATAGCATCAATTTTTTATCCCTAGTGGCAACGAGCACATCCACAACCTTAGAACTTTCCGTCACTCGTCCCGGATTTAATGGAGGCATGAACCCACTATCGAGCATAAATACTCCCTCTTGGAGTTAAGAGCAAAAACTTGGCCGAGCCTCTACTAATAACGGAGAGCATGCGGGATCATAAACAACACATAGGTAATAACTTGATAATTAACATAACATAGTATTCTCTATCCATCGGATCCCGACAAACACAACATATAGTATTACGGATAGATGATCTTGATCATGTTAGGCAGCTCACAAGATCCAACAATGAAGCACAATGAGGAGAAGACAACCATCTAGCTACTGCTATGGACCCATAGTCCGGGGGTGAACTACTCACTCATCACTCCGAGAGCGACCATGGCGGTGAAGAGTCCTCCGGGAGATGAATCCCCTCTCCCGGCAGGGTGCCGGAGGAGATCTCCGAGAATCCCCCGAGATGGGATTGGCGGCGGCGGCGTCTCGGTAAGGTTTTCCGTATCGTGGATCTCGCATGCGGGGGTTTCGCGACGAAGGCTGTTTGTAGGCTGAAGGGCAACGCGGGGGCCACACGAGGGCCCCACACGCCAGGCTGGCGCGGCCAAGACCTAGGCCGCGCCGCCCTAGTGTGGCGGCGCCTCGTGGCCCCACTTCCTTTCCCCTCGGTCTTCGGAAGCTTCGTGGCAAAATAGGACCACGGGCGTTGATTTCGTCCAATTCCGAGAATATTTCTTTACTAGGATTTCTGAAACCAAAAACAAGCAGAAAACGACAAGCGGCTCTTCGGCATCTCGTTAATAGGTTAGTGCCGGAAAATGCATAAATACGACATATAATGTGTATAAAACATGTAGATATCATCAATAATGTGGCATGGAACATAAGAAATTATCGATACGTCGGAGACGTATCACGTAACAAACTAAGCATGGCTAAGCATAAAGAGAATAAGGCTCTCGCGACGCACACATGCCAAACCTAGTTATGCTAGGAGCAGTGGATCAGGGTATCGAGGCTACAAAGGTCGGACATGCAGCATATAGGGTAACTCTATCTACCGATAAAAGACAGTTGAATCGTATGCGATATGTAGGAACCACAGATAAAACATTTCGAAATCATAGATGAACCGAGGTTAGGGCTTGCCTTGTCCCTCGACCGATGGGTACTGTTCTTCGGTGGCGTTGACGTCGGACTCCGGCTCAGATCCTATCGCGAAGAACCAAACACCGGAAAGGGAAATACACATTCAAGACATGGCATAATGCAATGCGCATACAATATGAATGGTATGTCATGTTAAAGGAATGGAGTAAACCCTAGGTGCATCGTCAATTTAAAGGGGTTCCGAGCATCGGACACCGCCATATGAGAGGGGTTGTTTTAGGGTTTCACTACATTTGCAAGTTCAAAGTTTGTAATGATGTATGAATTACTCCTAACCTTGTAGAGAATGTTTTTCTGAACATTTCGGTATATTATACGTCTTTTTCTTAATTAGGAATAAAAAGATATTAATTATACAGTCTTTAACTAATTTCTGAAAATAGTAAAAAGTGAAAACAGAAAATAGAAAAAGGCCGCTGACGTCATTATGACGCCAGCATGGCGTCAGCCATGGCCTGGGCTCCCAGGTCGAGCACGGCCTCGACGCTAGGGGGCGCCAGGGCCTGCGCAGAGGGGCGCGTTGGACGCGCGGCGTCCTCGCGAACCAGAAGAGGGCGGCGCCGCCCTCCAATGGTCGCCGGAGGGGCAGCTCCGACGATCTCGCGGGGAGGCTGGGGCAGGCGCACGCCGCCGGCGCGATAGGCGGCGACCTAGGGCAAACGGCGAGCACCAGGAGGACCAGGAGCTCACCCTGAGCACGCCGGTGAAGACGACGTCGCCGGTGGTGGCCAGAATCGCCGGCGAGAGGCGATGGCCGGTGGCTCGGGTGTCGTCCGATTGGCGCAGTAGAAGGCTCCCCGGCGGCGGCTGCTTGGTGGAGGAGAAAGAGGAGATCACGGCGGAGCCTGTGGCGTCGTCCGGTCGGGCACGGGCGGCGCGAGCCGGCGGCGGCGCGCGGAGGCCGGCGCGGCTAGGGTTTGCTCGGCGCGCGTAGAGAGAAGGGGAGGAGAGGAGGGAGGCATGCAGGAGCTTCTCGGCGGCGGCGGTGGGGCTTTATAGCCGGCCACGGGGCGGCGAGGGCCATCCTGGCCGCCGGCTCCATTGACGGCAGCGCGGGCACCAGGCACCACTAGTGAACTGTGGACCCCGGTCCATTCTTTTACATCTGAATACAATCTACTGCAATCATTGTTCTATGCTGCTCATTGCAAAGAAACATCCACACCATACGTTTAATCCTTTGTTTACAGCAAGCCGGCGAGATTGACAACCTCACTGTTAAGTTTGGGTAAAGTATTTTGGTTGTGTTGTGAAGGTTCCACGTTGGCGTCGGAATCTCTGGTGTTGCGCCGCACTACACTCCTTCACCAACAACCTTCACGTGGCCTTCATCTCCTACTGGTTCGATAACCTTGGTTTCTTACTGAGGGAAAACTTGCTGCTGTACGCATCACACCTTCCTCTTGGGGTTCCCAACGGACGTGTGCTTCACACGTTATCACTTACTATATGACATAAGAAGGCTATATATGTGCTTTGGCTTTTCATTTTTTGATTTTTTTTTCGAATTTTTTATGCCCATTTAAATCTTTGTCAAATCCTATATATGTTTGACCAAGATTTAAACAAGTTTAAAACATGAAAATGAAAAGGTAATCATGGATCCTTTTTAGTCACACTCTAGAATAAAGCTTTTGGGAGGTTTTTGAGATTTCCATGTTTGAAACCCAAAACCACTTCTCGTCATGCATGCTTGACTTCATAAGACAGAGTTTAGGGTTAGGGGTAGATACATGATTTTTGGGTTTGAATATGTCTAGACCTTGTTTAACAACTAATGCTTATTATAATATTACATAAGAAGGCTATATGTTCTTTGGTTTTTCATTTTTTTTCTTTTTTTTCTAATTTTTATGACCATTTGAATCTTGCTCAAATCCTAGGTTTGACCAAGATTTAAACAAGTTTAAAACATGAAAATGAGAAGGTAATTAAGCCTGGATCCTTCTTAATCACTCTAAAATGAAGCTTTTGGGAGGTTTTTAAAATTTCCATGTTTGAAACTCAAATCCACTTCTCTTCATGCTTGACTTCATAAGACCAAGTATAAGGTTATGCATGGGTAGATACATGCTTTTTCTGGTTTGAATATGTATAGACCTTGTTTATCTACTTGAATGCTTACTATATATGACATAAGAAGGCTATGTGCTATGTTTTTTCATTTTTTAATTTTTTCTGATTTTTTATGCCTATTTGAATCTTGGCCGGTCAAATCCTAGGTTTGACCAAGATTTAAACAAGTTCAAAAAATGAAAATGAAAAGGTAAGCCTAGATCCTTCTTAGTCACTGTAAAATGAAGCTTTTGGGAGGTTAATTTTTGAAATTTCCATGTTTACAACCCAAAACCACTTCTCTTCATGCTTGACTTCATAAGACAGAGTTTAGGGTTAGTGGTAGATACATGATTTGTCTGGTTTGAATATGTCTAGACCTTGTTTATCAACTTGTTGAATGCTTACTATATGACATAATTAAGAAGACTATGTGCTTTGGTTTTTTATTTTTCTGATTTTTTTTGAATTGTTATACCCGCCCATTTGAATCTTGGTCAAATCCTAGGTTTGACCAAGATTTAAACATGTTTAAAACATGAAAATGAAAAGGTAATTAAGCACAGATACTTCTTAGTCACTCTAAAATGAAGCTTTTGGGAGGATACTTTTAATGTTTGAAACCCAAAACCACTTCTCTTCATGCTTGACTTCATAAGACAAAGTTTAGGATTAGGGGTGGATATGTACATGATTTTGCTGGTTTGAATATGTATAGACCTTGTTTATCAACTTGAATGCTTACATACTATATATGGAAAATAGTGGGCTACCTAGGGGAATAGCTACGCACACTCATCCGGCCATTCATCGTCTCTATAGAGCATTTTAGGCCGTAGATAGATTTAACGGCGTTAACCTCTCCTTTATCTCTCCGTTTTCCCAGCTTGCTTCCGCCCGCATAATCACTCTGCCCACCGCCTGGGAAAAAATCCACATCGGTCCCGACAAATTTGGTCGCCATGGTCCACCACCACCAAATCCGGCCATCGGTGGCTTTCCCACGCGCCTCCGTGCCCGCCGGCCGCCGGCGGGGAGCACTTGCAGCTTGCGCCCGATCCCTGGCGGGACCCACGCGCATCCACGACTCCCGATCGCCGGCGGGATCGCGCGTCTCCACGCCCCCCACCTGTGGCCATGCCGAACCGTGGCCACGCCATCCCCCCTTCACCATCTCCCCGTCTCCACTGCAGCTCGCGCACCGCGCCCTCCCCTCCCCTGCAGCTCCCGTCAATGGCGTCGCTGGACCACGGAGGCGGACCTCCCGTGAGGAGACAGCGTGAGAGGCGGTGACCTGTCCCCATCGGGATCCAGCCGGCAGAGCTCCCCGTGGCCGCCCCTAGCTCCCACTGCGACCCATCGAGAACCGGCACAGAGAAGCCTGAAATCCCATCGAGCGACTCCCTCAAAAAAATAGTACTGTATTCGTCATCCCCGCGTCCCCCTTCTCTGCAGTCCCCGCATCCTGAGCTGACGGCGCCTCTGATTTCCCGCAACTTGCATCCTCTGCCCCTCGAGCTCTGGCATCTCTACTTTGCCCATCGTGTCGGGAGAATCTAGAAAATGGCCGCTCGCGTTGAAATTTTGGCTGTTGTTTTAGGCACGCGCTGGTTTCGTTTTCGCAGTCTTTTTTGTTGAAAATTTTCCTGTTCTTTTAGGCATGAGCCTGGAGCGCGTGGCCGTAGATGGATGCTGGATGTTGAAATCTTTGCTGTTCTTTTTTGTTGAAATGATTTCTCACAGTAGATCGAGTAATTTTTCTAGTTGTTCTGAACATGGATCGATCTCTCACCTCCCCTGATTTTTGCGAAAATTTTGGTCGTTTTCAGGGATAATCGGTCCTGTTTTGGTAACCGTGGAGAAATATCAGGGAATTGATTTTCGTTTATTCTTGTTGTCGGTCTAATTTTTTATTTCCTTATTTCTTACGGAGGAAACATGGAAACTGCTGATTTTTTTTCTAGGTGATGTGTGTTCTTACACCAGGACCCTTCTCAGGCCGACTGGTTGCCTTCCATCTAATACTTTTTCCTTTTTTCCTTGGTTTCCGTTGGTGGTGTGGCGTCATGCTCGTAGAGTTGGAGCACAGACCTCCAGAACCAGCGTGATGCTCCATCACCTGCAGTGCGGTTTCTGCGCTGGCCGGCCCGTGCTTAACCGTGGCGGCAGTTCCTTCCGGGCGGCTTGTTGACCTCCTCCTGGAAGGCCAGGCCACCTCGCCCCCAGCTGCTCCCGTGTCCACCTCGCCGACGGGGACGTCTCCAGCAGTCCGGAAGCACCTCTGCCGCCACTAGTCAGGTCCTGCTCCGGCCTTCTCTTCCGTCGCCAGCAGACCCGTGCGGCCCAGCTTCGCGCTCCTTCTATCCCCGCTTGGACAGTGGCATTTTTTTTTATCTCTATCTGAATTTGTTTCATCAATTTTTTTCCGAGCTGGATTAACTTCACAACTGAGGAAGGAATCAGGTCCATGTTGTTTTTTTGTGCACGCTGTGTTCTCGATCCAGATCCATTTTGTTAATGTTCCCAATTTAGAGGAAGGGGTTACTGAACTGAATTTCGTCCATCTTTGTAGTAAACAGAATTTGATGTTTGTTCTCCGTTAACTGAAATTTGTATCTGTCTGCAGATGTAGTTAACTGAATTTTCTGTGTATCCGCTACTCCACCTAATGGTTGCTATTTTGATTATTCCATTTTGTTCTGTACCTTTTGTCCGATCTGGACTACAGATTTTGCGTGTCTTCTTCCTATGTTAATATTTTTTGTTGGATCTACACAGACTTAGAGACTAGATTTTCGAAGAAATCGGTTGTACTTGTTAGTGGTTTGCGTAAAAACATGGACAGGTTTCATGGGCAATCTGTAACTACAGGGGCTTTTTACTTTTTAGCGTTCAATCTTTTGGTGGAAATTTGTAGTTTTGCCGTTGATACCAAGCAGATGCTTGCAAGTGTTTTCTTGTTTCTTCCTTTTCTGTAGTCATAACCCTCAAGATCTTGTCGCTTGCTTACTGTCTTTGTTGCTGTGCCTCAAATTGGGTATGATTTTTTTCTTCAAACAATGTTCTGATTGTTCTTCATACCTGGTGGTTGTTGCAAAAAAACAAACAAAAAACTATGTGTGCTAATCTAAATAAGCATACTGATTTTGTGTATGTCCTCTCTTTCATTCTGATTTTGTGTATTTCCTCTTCCCTGTCAATCCATCTTGTAAGGTTCATGTAGATTTCCAAGTGTGACCAAGTACTGGTGGAGTGATGGATACTTCATTGATATGATCCAAGTAGTACTTTTGGATATGTGAATTTGACTTATTGATTCCTTTGTATTTGCATCAGACGTTTTTTTCTACACGGCTAGGCCTGAATAAAAACTTGCGTGGACCGTCAAAGAATTTCTTGCAGCTGAATTTGTACCTTGTTTGTCTTAAATTTGTTTACATAAACCGATGAAAAGGATTCTTCCAGTCTTAGGTGGCTCGATCCAGAGTAAATTACATATAGGTACCACTTTTGGGGCAACGGTTTCAAGTTGGTACCATCTTTGGTAATTTTAACAAATAAGTGCAACTTCTGAGGCAGCATGTAACAAATAAAGCAACTCTAGAGTTAACAGTGAATTAAGCACGCGGGCCCACTGTCAGGTATGACATGCACAGACGGCCGTCTGCCCGGGGCCGTTTAGGGCCCGAGCCGGTTTACGTGGACGTGCATGTGCATGTGCATGGCTCTGATCCGTTTGATGACAATATGGTTTTTTAGTGGTGCCGCTAGTTACATGTTACGCATCTTTTTTAGTGGTGCCGCTAGTTACATGTTACGCATCTCCTCTTCGTTTGTTGTTTGCAATACGAAATGGAGACCTTGGTATTTATCTTTCTCATTACGTATTTCTTGCTGCATGTAGAATACAGTGCATGGATCACTCCATCCTCTCTACGAATCTCGATCCAGAAAGGGGCTTGACTGCAGCAGCGTGATAAAAAAGCTGGTGGCCGGAGTGCTCGATTCTGTGCGCTCGACGAAGTAGCGGCAGCGCTGCAGCGGCCTGAAGATGATGAGCGCCTGGAATTACACGCGTGAAGCCGGCGTCGTACGTCACTGCGACCACCAAGCTAGTACCGGGGTCATGGTGGCCTGCAACAGCAGGTACTTCGCAGGTTGTATTCCCACGTACGGCTGTTGCGGGCGCCATTGCTGCCGGTTGAGGTGCTGGGGCAGACCTGGCGGCGCGCGCTGGAGTATCGCAGGAAGGGTATACTGAGCTTGATCTGACCACCGGCACCACACCAACGCGCCGCCGTAGTTCGCAGGTCGTGCGCGTGCTCGCGTCGCTCTCGGAGTTGCTTCACCACCTGCAGGCGCAGGAGCCACTGCGTCATCAGGCCACGTATTCCCTGCCCTCGATCGACCTCTGCCCGCTCAACGGCTTCCTCCGCCTCGCCGACGTACATGGGAGCTTCCACGAGTCCGTCGTCACCCTCGCCGTGCTGCAGGCCGAGACGTGCGGCGCGCTGCGTTGGGTGTGGGCTCCCCTGCCTCGCCGACGACGCACACTGGAGCTTTCCGCGAGTCACTACTCACTCGTCGCCCTCACCGCGCTGCAGGCCAAGACGCGCGCTGCGCCGGGCGCGGTCTCCCTTGCCACGCCGACGCACACAGGAGCTTGCCCCTGCCGTGCTGGGCTGGGCGTGGACTCCCCTGCCTCGCCGCGCTACAGGTCGAGACGCGCACCACGCAGGCACGGGCGCAGCGGCGGCGCGAACTGGACGGGCACTGGTGCGGCGCGGGCGGCACAGGCAGCGGCGCGCAGGGGCGCTGGTGCGGCGGCGCGCATGGACGCTGACCGTTCGCGGGCAACATGCATGGAGGCTCGATCTGCCGCTGAACGTGTGCAGGAAGCATGCATGGACGCGCATGGAGTTCTTTTTAGATTCGTGCATGGCCAGCTGATCCGTATGATGTTTAACCGGCTCGGGCCAAACGGCGGGATGACAGCCGTTAGCTCTGACAAGTGGGCTCGCGTGATTAACTCGATGTCAACAACAGAGTTGCTCTATTTGTTACAAGCTGCCCCAGAAGTTGTATTTACTTGTTAAAATTATCAAAGATGGCACCAACTCGCAACCGCTGCCCCAAAAGTGGTACCTATATGTAATTTACTCCTCGATCCAAGATGCTTCTTGGAAGTGTGTCACTCTCCTGTAAAATCTCCACAATTTCTTGCTACTATGGCAAGTTCTAGTGCACCAAACCATCCTAGCTGTTCCAGCTTTGTTTTGTGAGCACGGGAATTTTTATTGAATTCTACCTATTTTGTTGCAAATAAAGATTTACCTATGCGCTATTTTCTGCCTGTGAGATCAAGATATGGTGGTGCGGAAGCGAGATCAAGATATGCTGCCTGTTAAAAAGCCCCGCCAGGATGATCTGCACCGTGCCATCCCGCCTTCGTGGGTGCAGTCCGAGCAGAGATGGTCCCGTTCGATCTTTCCATCTAAGTTTTTTTTTCCCTTTTCTTCTCCTCTTATTTTATTACATTTTTTTTGTATTTTGATCCAGTTTTTGCGTGGTAATTCCTTCGATGTATTGACACTGAAGAAAATGCATGAACCTCCCGATTTGTGTTTGAATCTTGCATGAATCTGTGAATTAGCCGCCAAAAAAAGGAATGGACATTGGAATTTGGAAGTGAATGGATCGTGCATAGACCTGGGATGTGCTTGCAGGAGTGGTGTGCCTTCTGACGACATCACGTGGAGGGCTCCACCTAGCCAGCCTGCCCGGTGTGAAATTGTTTCGCTGGGATGTACTACAGAGGGTTTTTACGGGTTTTTACGGTACCCTATACTGCAGGAAGCAGTATACCACATCTCACCGTTAATTTGGTTAGGGCGTGGTAGACATTTGCAGCTTTTCACGTAGGGAGTTGCTGATGGGCCAACGTCTCAGCCCATTTGCAACCTAGGTTGCCGCCAGCCCTATGGCTCAGGTGATCGCTAGCTGTGTGCATCTTCCCGCCACCACAGACATAGCCGGCCATGCCCTGTCCGTCACATCCTTGTTCATGTTCCCGGCACTCTCTTACCATCACCCGCTTGCCGCTGCTGTGTTTGACCTTGGCGGTCGCCCGCTCATCGACCTAGCCACAGCGTCCTCATCTGTGAAACCTCATCATAAGTAAATACTACATACTCTCAGATAGAATAAAACTATATCACAATATCAGCAAGTTGCCTAGTTAAGATTAGCCAGTTCGTTCTGTCTATATCAAGCGGAATTCATGATTGGCTATTACAACAAAAAAATAAAAAATCCATTATGTCTATTTCGTTGCAAATTTCACCCGCAACAATCCCATATGCAGATACCATTGACAGTTTCACCAGTGGCAAATCCCTGTAATTTGTTTTCCATATGCCTCTCAATAGAGAGCTGGGTTCCGTTACCAGAGAATAACAAAACAAATAATCTTGCAACCGGAAAGAAAAGAAAAGGAAAAAACATAAAAGGTTTTGTGCAACCAATACTCCATACAACTCTGAACACCCCTCAACAGAGCGCCGGGTTCCATTACCAGTGAATAACATAACAAATAGTCTTACAACCAAAAAGAAAAAAGGCAAAAACATAAAACATTTTCCAATGTTGCAACCAGTACTTCAACACAACATTAGGAGACCAGACTAGGATTTGAAGACTAGGATCTGAAGACAACCTGGTAACAGATGACTAGAGATAGACATTTACTACAGGCCATAAAGGGAAGTGACTGAGCAGCAATATCTCAGAAACTGGCTGGAGAAGGAAGGCCAGCAACAGATGTTCAAGCTTCAGGAAACCACTATTCGTCTTTTTCATCATTCAGTCCACATCGATATCTTCATCACTCTCAACTCCTCTGAAACTCAGAGTGTCCGTCCTTCTCGCCATCTCGTGCATCCTGACAGCAGCTTGCTGTAATCTGTCAGCTCCATCAACCACATTGCTTCTGGTAACTGCATCCCACAGACCTGCCCAATAACAAAGGAAGACACACAGGTAACAGATCAACTCAACATGAGACGATCTGAGTTTCCCTTCAAATCAACCTCGATTTCGAGTTTTCCACAAAGCCCAACAAACCCTCGTAATAGTTTTATTTTTTCGTGTTGCCTAGAAGCTGATAGCAGAACTATAAACTGAATGTACAAGTTGATTGAACCCTTGTGCAGATACATTATGAATTTGACCTGTGGCAAACCCTCTGAATAGTTTTATTTTTTCGTTTTGCCTAGATGTTGATAGCGGAACTAGAAACTGAATGTATATAGTGATTGTAATGTGATGCAACTACTTCTGCAAGGCTAGAATCATTGCTAAATTGAGTATGGCTAGATGTTCAGTTTAGAATGGTTAGTGTAGATTTCCAATTCAAGAAGAGCATCAAGAACCCCTTTGTCAACACCGTCAACATAAAAAAGATATTATAATGAAATATCGGGATTTACAACAATATTACCTGAAATAAATATCACAAAGTTCTGAAGTATGCCAATTAGCCAGAGCATTATTCACTTGCTATATTCCTATTCACTTGATATCACAATAGATATTGTGTATGCAGCCCTAGGTAAGAATCAAGTCCCGGCTGTCAACACTAACACTAACAATGTAAACCAACCAAAAAGAAGTACTAATGCAATGTTCAGGTACATAATATCAATGCTAGTGCTACCCCCGTTGACAACAGACATTTAGCGAATAGATGGTTGAAAAATCGGTAATTGCTTGTTTTTTTAAGCATTTGAATAATGCTGAAGGTTCTTGGTCAAGGATCTATTCTTGGTTCATATATCTAATTAACTATGAACAAACACAGGCCAACCAGTATTCCAAATGAGCACACAGAATGGGAACCAAATCAACTAACAGGCATCTCCATAGAGCTAAGGATTGAGGCGGGTGCATTACCTTAGTCATATACCCGGCCACCGCATCTTCATCAATGTGCTCGCCCTCTACCGCTGGCTCCGCCACCTCTGCCTCGGCCCGGTGCTCGACCATCTGGGCTTCATCACCGCGCATGGCAGCTACCGCCGGATCCACCGCCTATACCTCGGTCCCTTCAATTACGAGAGACTCGTGGAGGGGTGCTTCCAATCACCAGCGTCGCTGCTGAAGCTGGACGAAGAGGAAGGCCTACGCGGGTGTGCGACGGAGGCCGGAACCCTAGCTCGGAGGGGATTTTTCTTTTTGGCTGCTGAAACTAGGATAACGTTCTGGTAGGTCGAACCTGGGCTGTCTACAAGTTTTGATCTACCTAAAATACTGGTGGCTCAATTTTCAGCAGTGCATCCTATACTGCTGGTGAGCTAGGCAGCCCAAGTCGAACGGTATTGGCCGATCTGCACGGTTGGATCCAGCAATTGGAGGGCTCATTTTCATCCCAGGGTACAGTAGAAGAGCTCCTACTACAGCCTACAGGGCATCTCTTACACTGACACGGACGGAAACGGCTAACAGATGGAAACGGCAACACGAATCACGAGATAACATCCGATGACTTTAAGCCTATGCACAGCTATCACCCTAGGTAGAAAATCCACGTCGTACTATATATATGACATAAGAAGGCTATATATGTGCTTTGGTTTTTTATTTTTTGATTTTTTTCTGAATTGTTATGCCCATTTGAATCTTGGTCAAATCCTAGGTTTGACCAAGATTTAAACAAGTTTAAAAAATGAAAATAAAAAGGTAAGCATGGATCCTTCTTAGTCACCCTAAAATGAAGCTTTTGGGGGTTTTTGAAATTTCCATGTTTGAAACCCAAAACCACTTCTCTTCATGCTTGACTTCATAAGACAGAGTTTAGGGTTAGGGGTAGATATATACATGATTTTTCTGGTTTGAATATGTCTATACCTGCTTGTTTATCAACTTGAATGCTTACTATATGACATAAGAATACTATGCGCTTTGGTTTTTCATTCTTTTGATTTTTTCTGAATTTTTATGCCCATTTGAATCTTGGTCAAATCCTAGGTTTGACCAAGATTTAAACAAGTTTAAAACATGAAAATGAAAAGGGAAGCATTTATCCTTCTTAGTCACTCTAAAATGAAGTTTTTGGGAGTTTTTTTTTATTTTCAGGTTTGAAACCCAAAACTACTTGTCTTCATGCGTGACTTCATAAGACAGAGTTTAAGGGTTAGGGGGTAGATACATGATTTGTATAGTTTGAATATGTCTAGACCTTGTTTATCAACTTTAATGCTTACTATATGACATAAGAAGACTATGTACTTTGGTTTTTCATTTTTTGTTTTTTATTTTATGCCCATTTGAATCTTGGTCAAATCCTAGATTTGACCCGGATTTAAACAAGTTTAAAACATGAAAATGAAAAGGTAAGCCTGGATCGTTCTTAGTAACCCTAAAATGAAGCTTTTGGGATGTTCTTAAAATTTCCATGTTTGAAACCCAAAACGACTTCTCTTCATGCTAGACTTCATAAGATCGACAACGGGTAGATACATGATTTGTCTGGTTTGGATATATCTAGACCTTGTTTATCAACTTGAATGCTTACGATATGACATAAGAAGACTATGTGCTTTTTTTCATTTTTCCGATTTTTTTTAATTTTGTGCCCATTTGAATCTTGGTCAAATCCTAGGTTTGACAATGATTTAAACAAGTTTAAAATATGAAAATAAAAAGGTAAGCATGGATCCTTCATAGTCACTCTAAAATGAAGCTTTTGGGAGGGTCTTGAAATTTCCATGTTTGAAACCCTAAACAGCTTCTTTTCATGCTTGACTTCATATATAAGACAGAGTTTAGGGTTAGGGCCGGGTAGATACATGATTTGTTTAGTTTGAATATGTCTAGACCTTATTTATGAACTTGAATGCTTCTTACTATACATATGACATAAGAAAACTATGTGCTTTGGTTTTTCATTTTTCTGATTTTTTTTAATTTTGATGCCCATTTGAATCTTGATCGAATCCTAGGTTCGACCAAGATTTAAACAAGTTTAAAACATGAAAATGAAAACGTAAGCATGGATCCTTCTTAGTCACTGTAAAACGAAGCTTTTGGGAGGTTTGTGAAATTTCCATGTTTGAAACTCAGAATCACTTCCCTTCATGCTTGACTGTACATAAGACAGAGTTTAGGGTTAGGGGATAGAGATACATGATTTGTCTGGTTTGAATATGTATAGACCTTGTTTATCAACTTGGATGCTTACTATATGACATAAGAATCGTATGTTCTTTGGTTTTTCATTTTTTTGATTTTTTTGAATTGTTATACCCATTTGAATCTTGGTCAAATCCTAGGTTTGAATTGCTATACTATATTCAAGCCCCACAAATACAAGGTTTAGGGTTAGGGTGTAGATACATGATTTTTCTGGTTTGAATATGTCTAGACCTTGTTTATCAACTAGAATGCTTACTAAATGACATAAGAAGACTATGTGCTTTGTTTTTTTATTTTTTTTTGAATTTTTTGAATTTTGTATGCCCATTTGAATCTTGGTCAAATCCTAGGTTTGACAAGATTTAAACAAGTTTAAAACATGAAAAAGAAAGAGTAAGCCTGGATCTTTCTTAGTCACTCCAAAATGTACCAATTGATAGATGAGTTAACTTGGCTTCATGGGAAAAATAATGTCATGTAAATGAGTTAACTTGGCTTTCCTACCATTGAATCCATAGGAAACTTTCTACTAATACTGTATAATAATCACCCGAGTTTTTACACCAACAGGTATGTGACTTACGTGACCATGCATGAGGTCCCACACATCAGTGAGCACAAGTCGCGTGCAGTAGGTACGCAAACTCCCAGCCATCTTCTTTGTCAAGAGAAGACGCACCAGGATGCGTACTGGAAGTCTCTGGGTCCTTCAGGATCCTTCAGTTGTCCCTCTCACACAAAAAAACAAATCTCTCTCATTCTCGGCCTCGCTCGACTCGCTTGCTCGCACCTCCTGCTCACTGACAAAACCTGCACAACAGTCAACATCATCACCCGAAAAAGGGGAGACACCAAATTCTCTCCCTTCTTCTCTCCTTCCGAGTGATCCCTCTTCCTCCGAGTTTCACTCGACGGGCAAACACACATGTGTTGCATTGTAATAATAAAAAAGAAAAAAATCGACCTATGAATCTATGATTAAATAGGTCAAATCCTGGGTTTGACCAAGGTTTAAACAAGTTTCAAACATGAAAATGAATAGGTAAGCATGGATCCTTCTTAGTCACTCTAAAATGAAGCTTTCGGGAGGTTTTTGAAATTTCCATGTTTGAAACCCAAAACCACTTCTCTTCATGCTTGACTTCGTAAGACAGAGTTTAGGGTTAGGGGTAGATACATGCTTTTTCTGGTTTGAATATGTCTAGACCTTGTTTATCAACTTGAATGCTTACTGTATGACATAAGATGGCTATGTTCTTTGGTTTTTCATTTTTTGTGATTTTTTCTGATTTTGTATGCCCATTTGAATCTTTGTCAAATCCTAGATTTTACCAAGATTTAAATAAGTTTAAAACATGAAAATGAAAAGATAAACCTGGATCTTTCTTAGTCACACTCTAAAATGAAGCTTTTGGGAGATTTTTGAAATTTCCATGTTTGAAACCCAAAACCAATTAAGACAGAGTTTATGGTTAGGGGTAGATACATGCTTTTCTGGTTTGAATATGTCTAGACCTTGTTTTATCAACTTAAATGGTTACTATCTTTACTATTAAATTACTAAACGACCGTGGTACGTCTGTCCGGCTATAGCTAATCTTACGACCAATCCTGCAGGCTCCAGTGATCCAGTCCCGCACGGAGCGTCCGGGCCTCCGAGGCGGATTCCTTCGTCCCGTATAAAAAAGTATAGGATATATCTCAGCTCATCAGATCGCATCAAGAGAGGAACAATTAATTTAGTCAGCTCTCGGCAAGTCGGCACAGGCAAGCGGAGGGCGGTAGCGCCTCTACCGATGGAGCCTTCTTTGCAGCCACCACCGGCCGCCCCAGCCCCTTGAACACCCCTTCCCGAGCGGCGGCGACAGCGGATTGCCTAATCGCTTTTCTTCCCACCGATTCGTGCCGACGAGTTTGATTGATGCGTACACCGGTGTGTGACGCGGAAGCTGACTTCAACATGGAGATCACGACGAGTTTGATTGTGAAGACCACGGCGACCACGATTGGTTTACTGCGTTGCCGACAGTTTCCACCCGTTCTTCAACATGGAGCAATGATATTGCAGAGCAGAGAGCCAGAGACTACTGGACAATTTTGGTTCGATCTTTTCTTCAATGAAGGAAAGATGGTGAAGAGCCACCGCTACCATTGTTCCATCTTCCGGCCAAGCAAGGACTTCAACAAAGGAAAGATGGTGAATCGCTTCTCTGGAGTACGTACATGAGTCACCACTAACATTGTTTGATCTTCTGGCCCTGTTCAGTCTTTTTCTTGAGCCGCCACGTATTTGTGTTGTATGTGGTCTGCAACTACACCTTGACAACGTGCATCAATTTTGTCAGGCGGTTCATGTTGCTGCAGGTACTTCTGATTTCTGGAGATGAATTTTGCGTGTTTCGTCACTGCTCACGCTTTAATTTTATCGGGGATTTTTCTGTTGCAGGTGTGCAACACTCCAGGGCAAGGCGTACTGGCCACGCTCGCGTCAGTGTAAGGAAAGGAAGGAGGCTTCAGGAGCATAAAGGAGCATACACCAATATGATGAGGGCTTTGTTTGCATCGCTGCCGGCCGGTTAAACATGCGCTTAGCTAGGTAATGAAATTCATTACTATCATGGCATGAGAGCAATCTTCACTGCAGAGCCCAGATTACAAGAGGAGAGTCGGGAACTAAAGGATTCGAGTCAGGAACAAGTGGAACCGGCTCCTCTAATGTTGAGGAGCAAACTCAGTGAAAATAATGTGGTAAAGTCACGGCACAGTAACAATGAGTACTATATTATGTGATGCAATTGATTAATGTATAAAAAGTTTGAATTAAATTTTATCACATCGTAATTTTATCTGTATGTAGTTAATCTAAATGCATAACATAAATTTGTATTGTGTAGAATAATTTAAGTCGTTTTGGTCCTAAATCATACGATTGGGAAGAAGAGAAGTCATGCTACTGTAGCTTAACGTTAGAGGATCCCTTCCTGTTGTCAAGCACCATTCGCACTTACTGATGTTTTGTTGTTTCTCCTCGGAGCTTAACTTTTCATGCTATCGAGTGGATTTTGTACTTCGTGGCATGAACGAAACAAGCATGTCACCCTTCAAATATTGAAGACTAATATGTACCGGTTTGCTTTTGTTGTGATCATTTCTGCTTTTTAATTGGATTTATTGTTTTCTTGTGCTGGAGCATAAACTACAATAAAACTTTACATTGCCGTGGGCAGTTGTTGACCTGTTGTTAGGGCACTTTGGGTGAAGATCTACGTGGGATCATTCATACTTATTAACCTCCATCTATATGTTGTTTTCATCCATCATATTTATTTCCACTTGGTTTTTTTGATCCGGTGAATAAAATATACCGACCTTAACTACCCTTTATTGTCAGTAGATTCATGATAGAACTTGCATTTTGAATTGGTTATTCATCCCATTTTATCATGCCTGATACAAAAATTGATTTCTTTGTGTGCTTTCTTTTCTTCAAAATTCAACTAGGATATTCCATGTAATAATTTCCTTAGCAATTTGACAAAATTTAATCATTTTAGTTTACTGTCTTGATATATTTTAGACCGTGGCAACGCACGGGTACTTTTGCTAGTATGACATAAGAAGGCTATATATGTGATTTGGTTTTTAATTTTTTTTTGATTTTTTTTCTGAATTTTTATGCCCATTTGAATCTTGGTCAAATCCTAGGTTTGACCAAGGTTAAAAACAAGTTTAAGACATGGCAATGAAAAGGTAAGCATGAATCCTTCTTAGTCACTCTAAAATGAAGCTTTTGGGAGGTTTTTGAAATTTCCATGTTTGAAACCCAAAATCACTTCTCTTCATGCTTTGCTACATAAGATAGAGATTAGGGTTAGGGGTTCGTGGATCGATCTGTGTGACAACAGCTCCACCAATCAGGATAAGTTTGGGCTTCTGAGAGCATTTGTGACACTACTTGAGGGCAAAACTAAGTAGTACTAAGAATCCAAAAGGGCACATAAACTAAGGGGTAGATATATATATACATGATTTTTCTGGTTTGAATATGTCTACACCTTGTTTATTAACTTGAATGCTTACTATATGACATAAGAATGCTATGTGCTTTGGTTTTTCATTCTTTTGATTTTTTCTGAATTTTTATGCCCATTTGAATCTTGGTC
>NC_061508.1:154128663-154165614 GCF_022539505.1 Lolium rigidum
CCGGATTCAAGGAGGAGCTACTACTTCCGCTGCCCTGCTGGAACGGGGAGAAGGACGTCGTCTTCATCAACAACCGAACGTGTGACCGAGTACGGAGGTGCTCGCCCGTTCGTGGCGCCGGAAGCGATCGTGATCAAGATCTTCTACGCGCTTTTGCAAGCGGCAAGTGAACGTCTACCGCAGCAACAAGAGCCTCATCTTGTAGGCTTTGGAATCTCTTCAAGGGTGAGACTCGATACCCCCTCGTTGCTACCATCTTCTAGATTGCATCTTGGCTTGGATTGCGTGTTCGCGGTAGGAAAATTTTTGTTTTCTATGCATCGTTATCCTACAAACTGTGCATTGATTCCTACATACTTGCATATTGCACTTGTTATATTACTCTATGTTGACAATTATCCATGAGATATACATGTTACAAGTTGAAAGCAACCGCTGAAACTTAATCTTCCTTTGTGTTGCTTCAATACCTTTACTTTGATATATTGCTTTATGAGTTAACTCTTATGCAAGACTTATTGATGCTTGTCTTGAAGTACTATTCATGAAAAGTCTTTGCTTTATGATTCACTTGTTTACTCATGTCATTACCATTGTTTTGATCGCTGCATTCATTACATATGCTTACAAATAGTATGATCAAGGTTATGATGGCATGTCACTTCGGAAATTATCTTTGTTATCGTTTTACCTCGCTCGGGACGAGCGAGAACTAAGCTTGGGGATGCTAATACGTCTCCGACATATCGATAATTTCTTATGTTCCATGCCACATTATTGATGATATCTACATGTTTTATGCATACTTTATGTCATATTCGTGCATTTTCACGGAACTAACCTATTAACAAGATGCCGAAGTGCCGGTTCATGTTTTACTGCTGTTTTTGGTTTCGAAATCCTAGTATCGAAATATTCTCGGAATCGGACGAAATCAACGCTGAGGTTCCTATTTTGCCCGGAAGCATCCAGAACACCCGAGAGTCGCGCGGAGGGGCCACACGAGGCCCCGGATGATAGGCCGGCGCGGCCCGAGTGCCCGGCCGCGCCGCCCTATGGTGTCGTCGCCCCTTCGACCTTCCGACGCCGCCTCTTCGCCTATATAAGGTCCCGGACCTAAATCCTCGATACGAAAAAGCCACGGTACGAGAAACCTTCCCAGAGCCGCCGCCATCGCGAAGCCAAGATCCGGGGACGGAGTCTCGTTCCGGCACGGCTGCCGGGGCGGGGAAGTGCCCCCGGAAGGCTCCTCCATCGACACCACCGCCATCTCCATCAACGTTGCTTCGTCTCCCATGAGGAGGGAGTAGTTCTCCATCGAGGCTCGGGGCTGTACCGGTAGCTATGTGGTTCATCTCTCTCCTATGTACTTCAATACAATAATCTCATGAGCTGCCTTACATGATTGAGATTCATATGATGATGCTTATAATCTAGATGTCATTGTGCTAGTCAAGTGAATTTTACTTATGTGATCTCCGGAGACTCCTTGTCCCACGTGTGTAAAGGTGACAGTGTGTGCACCGTGTGGGTCTCTTAGGCTATATTTCACGGAATACTTGTTCACCTGTTATGAATGGCGTAGTGAAGTGCTTATTTATATCTCTTTATGATTGCAATGTGTTTTGTATCACAATTTATCTATGTGCTACTCTAGTGATGTTATTAAAGTAGTTTTATTCCTCCCGCACGGTGTAATGGTGACGGTGTGTGCATCCGTGTTAGTACTTGGCGTATGCTATGATCATGATCTCTTGTAGATTGTGAAGTTAACTATTGCTATGATAGTATTGATGTGATCTATTCCTCCTACATAGTGTGAAGGTGACGAGTGTGCATGTTCGTGTTAGTACTTGGTTTAGTCATGTTGATCTTTCATGCACTCTAAGGTTATTTAAATATGAACATTGAATTGTGGAGCTTGTTAACTCCGGCATTGAGGGTTCGTGTAATCCTACGCAATGTGTTCATCATCCAACAAAAGAGTGTAGAGTATACATCTATCTATTACGTTATGTGATCAAAGTTGAGAGTGTCCACTAGTGAAAGTCTAATCCCTAGGCCTTGTTCCTAAATATCGCTATCGCTGCTTGTTTCTCGTTTTATCTGCGTTACTCATCGCTACCATATTACCACCATCAACTACACGCCAACAAACTATTTTCACGGCGCGCGTTACTACTGCTCATATTCATTCATACCACCCGTATTTCACTATCTCTTCGCCGAACTAGTGCACCTATTAGGTGTGTTGGGGACACAAGAGACTTCTTGCTTTGTGGTTGCAGGGTTGCATGAGAGGGATATCTTTGACCTCTTCCTCCCTGAGTTCGATAAACCTTGGGTGATCCACTTAAGGGAAACTTGCTGCTGTTCTACAAACCTCTGCTCTTGGAGGCCCAACACTGTCTACAAGAATAGAAGCTCACGTAGACATCACACCACAAGGCGACAAAATGAAATATATATTGCGGATGACATTCCCCCATGCATCAAATAATGAGGCAGAATATGAAGCACTCATACATGGGATGAAGATGGCAAAGGCGTGTGGCGCGACTCGACTAAAAATCTTCGGCGACTCCCAATTGGTGGCTCAACAGGTGATGAACAAGTGTGATGCAGTCAACGACAACATGATAGCATACAAGGAGGTATACAATGAACTCAAGAAACTCTTTGATGGATGCGAAGTAAACCATATCAGCAGACTCAGCAGCGATGAAGCCGATGTTTTGGCAAATATCGGGTCACAGTGTTTACCAATACCACCTGGCGTATTTTGGGAGGAGATAAGCGAGAGATCAACTAAGGCGAAGAAAACACCGAAGCAGCCGAAGAAAAAAGAGAAGCCCGAGAAAGACTCGGGGGCTCCAGTGGATCTAGAAGCAAACGCATCGGAAGATGAGGAGGAACCACATGAGGTTATGATGATACAAGTTCCTTGGATGCAGACTTATGTGGCATATATCATGAAGAAAGAGATACCCGAAGATCTGGTGGAGGCAAGACGAAGCATCCAACGATCTAAAGCCTTTACCGTGGTCAAGGGAGAGCTGTACAAACGAAGTATATCGGGAATATTGCAAAGGTGCGTTACACCCAAGGAAGGAAGAGTTATACTGAAGGATGTACACGAGGGAATATGCGGCCACCATGCAAGAAGTCGAGCGATAGCAGCCAAAGTCTTCAGGGCAGGCTTTTATTGGTTAACAGCAGTAGAAAATGCAAAAGACAGAGTCCACACCTGCGATGCGTGCCAAAGGTTTACGGCAAAACCTCATTCTCCGGCAGCAGAGCTGATGCCAATACCATTGGCTTGCCCTACGCACAATGGGGTCTTGACATGGTGGGGAAACAACACAAGACGTGGCAAGGAGGATACGTATATTTTCTCGTGGCTGTCGACAAGTTCACCAAGTGGATTGAAGCAGTATCAGTAACTTCGGCAGATGCAACATCGGTGGTGAGCTTCATCAAGGGCATAGTCTTTCGATTTGGTGTCCCTAACAACATACTTACATATAATGGCAGCAATTTTACCTCCAAAGAATTCAAGGCATACTGTGCAGAGGTAGGCATCAAACTACACTTTGCATCGGTGGCGCACCCGCAAACCAATGGCCAAGTCGAAAAAGCGAACGACATCATCTGCAACGGTATCAAGAAACGGCTGTTAACACCATTGGAGAAAGCTCGACACACTTGGCCAGATGAGTTGCCTAGCGTGCTATAGAGTATATGGACAACACCCAATACATCGACGCAAGAAACTCCGTTCTTCTTGGTCCATGGAGCTAAGACAGTGCTACCGATAGAAATATAACATAACTCTCCAAGAGTGGCGGAGTATGATGAAGAAAACTCGAGAAAGGCGCTGGAGGATGATTTCGACGCACTCGATGAAGCCTGAAAAATTACCATAGTCGACGTTTGCGACCGAGGTCCTTCTAAGTTGGCGACCTGGTTCTTCGGCTCACGCAGGACATCCATGAAAAATTCGAGTCACCTTGGGTAGGACCATACATCGTCACCGAAGTGATTCCAGGAGGAGCGTACAGATTGAAGGACAAGAAGACAAGGAAGGAAGAACCAAACCCCTGGAACGTGGCGCAGCTCCGGCGTTTTTACGCATAGAAGCCAAAATAGAGTTACATATGTAAGCACACAATGTACTGAAAAGCTCGCGAGTTTTCAGACGCACTCTTTTCCTTTCAAGGCACCGAGTGGGGCTGAAAGGTTTTTAATGAGGCGGGCTCGCGATGCTGCAATATAGTATAAATATTGGTGATATATATCTTTTTCTTCATCAGGCTCGGGGGCTTAAACCCGCAGAATCAACAATATATACTTGGCTCTCGCAAAATATAGTTCAAAACAATTTTCCTTGGTTCACATACCTCGCGAATAATAAAGATACATATAGCTACCGAAATACTCGGGGGCTAGAGGAAAACAAAAAACAAATAAACTTTCCTTGACTATACTTAAGTCTCAAAAATAGTGTTTACAGTACAAGTGACCCGCAATATACAAACTTTACACTTCGACCCAAAAGTGAACACAATAGAAAGAAAAAAAACAGCTATAGTAGGTCATCTATTGTTACTCTTTCACCCTCAGCAAGAGCATCTAAGACATCTGCATAATGATAGGCATGGAAGAAAACAGCGTCAACCCTCAGGAGTTCTTCGATCATCTTCTCAGCAACTGGTGTAACTGCATCGTTAAGCTTGTCGACGTTTCTTCTCCTCTACTTTAACTTGGAGTAGCAGACGTCGATAACCTTATCTAGGTCAAGTTTTGAGTCGCAAATCTTCAACCAGATCAATGCAAATCTGGCGCCAGCCATCAGTTGGTGATGAGGACATCATTACCGCCGATTTGAATGCATATTTTGGTGAAAAAGCTCTCGCCAGAGTATGTGTGTTTCAACTAAATTATTAGGTACCTTCGTTACTAGGAATCCTTCCTAATATATATGAGAATATGATGCTACCTAAATCAAATGTATTTATACTATTTAGGAATGGATCTAGCATGGACGTCAAGCATTGGATTAGGAACGTGCATGGAGATGGCAGCAGGCCTGCAAGGATTCAGAATGGCGTTTGTAGCGAGGATTTCAGAACATTGAAGCCACCATAGTGGAGCAACAATGCTTGGATGAATTCTACAAGTTACCCCATCATAAAATTCGTCCAAGCATCGTTGCTTCGCTATGGTGGCTTCAATGTTCTGAAATCTTTGCTACAAACGCCATTCTGATGTCCTCATCAGTTGGGCTTTCACGAAGTTGTGGATCTGATTAACGTTCTTAAACTTCTTCCTCAATTTAGGAAGAGATTTGGGTTGAGGATTCCGAGGAAAATTAGCGTTGTACACCATGACTAAGGTACTAGTGCAGAACTCAAGAAATTCTCGGACCTAGGCAACTCGATCTTGGAATCGAACGATTCGTCGGGTGCGATCCTCGCTAGCTCAAAAATCACTGTTATTTTGATTGGCAAGCCGGAGAAGGATCTCAACCCGCGAGTCAATGCATTGATTTTCAGCAGCAGCAGCAATGAAGGAACCTAGGATCAAAAAAGAAAAGCAACATATGACAAAATATATGAGCATTGACGAGGAAAGAGTAAGATGAAGTGTAACGTATCCGCCATATCTAGACTTGCGTCAGTCATCAGGTCAAGCATATAATTTTCTCGCGAGGTAGCCAATAAAGCTTCGGCCACTGCAGCTTCCTTCAGTTCCAGAGCTTCCTGAGCCAGATGAAGAGCCATTTTCTCGGATTCGGAGGATTTTCGGGATTGGTCCATAACAATGATGGCTTGTTTTTTCATGGCCTGAAGTTGTTGTTGAAGTTCAGCCAGTTCTTGTTGAACCGAGTCAGCACACGAAGAATCATCCAACAAAATGCCGCCAGGAGTACGTTGAGAGTGAGACACAGTAGGAGAAGCAGAGGAAGGTCCACCAGAATAGTTATCAAATACGAACTGGAAGAAAGAAATGTCGACATCAATCATTCAGCAAGAATCATACTTTTTTAATTGATAGTTGAGATATTTACATAACTGGGGCCCATTACAAAACTTGACTTCTAGGATAGTCGCAAATCATAAGGATAGCGACAACTACAAAAGGAAAAAAGAAAATACAAAGCGGTAGGTTGGTCTACTTGACCTCCGGTTTGGCAGTGCTAGCAGATGTAGCAGGTTTGTGCCCCCAGAAAGCGAGGATCTTCTTCGAGTGAGGCTTTGCAGCCTTCACCAAAGTCATCCATTTTTCCTTGTTCATCCCCTTGGGGTCGCCAACCTTCGCCCAGTCGACGTCTTGGCAAATGTCGGCAACCAGGGCTATTGTTCCTTCGACTCCAACCTTCAAGTTCTCCTGCCGGTAAACCAAGGCAGGATCTTATTCACCTCGAAAGCGATGCACAAGCTCAGAGAAAGTCTCAGGCCGTGTCCGCTTAGGAAAGAAGTGAGGGAATAGCCGTTTAAACGCGGCACGAGATTCATAAATGTTGGTGCGTGCCAGGTCGTCGTGCAGATCGAGGATGGAAAGAGTGTAGAGAAGACGGTCTTCGGCACCCTCGTGCAAGGTAAAGTCCTCACCCATCCTCCCTGCTGGAGCAAAGCAGAAGGTCATCAATATTCAGAGAAGCAAGTAAAGACAAAAACAAAAGCAGGCGAATGAAGATACTTACTAACGAATCGTCGGTTCTGGGTTTCCAAATGATCTACGATGGCATTCTCGCGCGCTATCTGTTGAGATACCTTGTCACTCAAAGCATTTTCAGCTTTGTCGAGCCTCTGGCGAAGATCTTCAACAGTAGCGGCATCTCGTTCATCTTTCTCGCGAGCCTTTTCGCTTTGCTCAAGCTTAACAGCGAGCTCTTCAGTGCATTTCTCGGCTCGGTCAAGGTTTATCTAAAAGGAAGGTCCAAAGATGAAAATCTGTCGTAAAATACAAAAAGAGGTTTTCTGAGAAAAATGGGTTATACAGAACAAAGAGGGTATTACCTCTCATATCTTCGGCTGGGTCGCGGTACCCAATAAATTGGGTCCCAAGCTTGATGAGATGCTTCATCACAGGCTATAAAGAGAGCACCAGAAAACAAGTTCAGAAGGGAGAAAACTCGACAAATGATCAAAGATAGACTCGCAAAGCAAAATAGTAAATCAGGAAGAAAAAGAAGACTTACATCGTCCAAAGCAGAAGTCGAGGAACCCCCCGCAACAATCGCACGGCTATCGCCAGCCCCAATCCTTGCTCTCTTCGGTGAGGGGGCTCGGGGGCTGGCTGTAGGAGTTGAGGTTTCCATGTTTTCTTGAGGGGGAGGCGAAGATTCCTCGGCAGCATGCCGTTCTTCAAAGAGAACCAAGGTCTGGGAAGTACTCGTGAGAGCCGCACCATGAACCTCGGGTTCCTCTTTTTCTTCTTCTTCGTCGCCACTATCAACACAAAAAAATGAGTATGCCAATGAAAAAAGAAGTGGAACAAGTAATAACAGTATAGAAGCTTACGAGCTAATGGAGCCTGCATCGTCGTAAGGGTTAAAGGCACCCTCTTCTTCGGGTGACGTTTCTTCGGCAGCAGGTTCCGTGGGCTTGGAGGTGCTAGAATCTTCGACTTCATCCCTCTTCCTCTTGCTCCTTGGAGAAACAGCGGAAGGAGGAGAGCGGCCTGATTCAGAAGGTTCCGATTCAGATTTTTCGGAGGAAGCCGCAGATTTGTGAGATCCTGCGACTTCGCTCTCAGGACGAGAGGGTTCTTGCGAGTCGTCAGTGACAATAGCTCGCTCGTCCACCTCTCCACCTTTAGGAAGGGGAGGAAGATAAGATAGAATTTGGTGGTTCCGCAAGATGAAAAAGAAAGATCAAGGTGAATATACAAAACAAATGAGAAGGCAGTCGACAAATAAAAGTACAACTCAAGGGAAAAAGTTACTTACTTCGGGAAGGGCGTGGTTGCCGCTATACGGCTCCACGCGGCAAGAGCTTGGAACATCGTTTTTCTTGTTTAACGAGGAAAAATGTCGGATGAGATTTTCCAAGTCCTTCACGGAGAGATCTTTGAATAAGCGATCAACATCTTTCTCGCCAGCATACATCCAAAGGGGTTTTTTGCGAGCCTGCAGAGGTTGCACCCTGATCCTAAGGAAATATGCAGTGATTTGAATACCCGACAGTTCTTCACCATTGGTGTTCTTGAGCTGGTGGATGTTCTTCATCAGAGCATCGGTAGCTGTGTTTTCTTCGGCAGTAGCCTCGCCGTCCCAGGATCGGCGCCTGAGGATTTTTGCGGCACCATCAAAAGGAGCGATGTTGTATTCATGGGAGTTGTTGTATTCCTATTGGACGTACACCCACCTCCTGCGCCACCCTTGGACTGAGTCGGGGAATTTCATGTCGAAGTAGTCGACTTTGGGTCAAACGCAGATGACAACGCCGCCCATATTGTAGGCGACATTGCGGGAGCTGTTGCGCTGAAGATAGAAAATGCGCTTCCACACGCCCCAATGAGGATGGGTCCCGAGGAAGGCTTCACACAAGGTGATAAAGATAGAGATGTGGAGGATGGAGTTGGGGTCAGCTGATGCATCTGAATCCCATAAACAAAGAGAAGTCCACGAAGAAACTCGTGGATGGGGGTGGAAAGGCCGCGAATGAGGTAGTCGATGAAAGTTACCCGGTATCTAATCGGAGGACGCGGGAAGCTCTCGTCGTCGGGGAAGATCAGCGAGCCCTCCTTCTTGACCAGGCCAAGCCTCTTGAGGGCCTTCTGGTCCGGGTTGGAGATTTTGGATCTCTCCCATCCAGAGATCTCCGCATGCTCCATTGCTGCGTTGGTGCCTGGAGCGGTGTGTCTCAGTAGCTTGGTGCGTGGCGGCATAAAACATAGCTCAAGTGAAGAAAGAGATTGGTTGGAAGCACGAGTGTGAGGAACTTGGGGACAGCAATGGCGGAACTGGAGAGAGGAGAGAGAAGGACAGCGCAGCGAAGGGGGAGAACGAGTAAGAAGGGGCAGTTTTATAGAGAGGAATTGATCCGTTGCACCGTTGGATGAAAGGAAAATGCCTCTTACGCCTTACGTGTGTCAATAAGGGTATAATCGTCTTTTCATCGAGAAATTACTTGACAGAAGTTACTGCGCGCGTGCCGGTAATTGCGGAGGACGTGTGTCCCCCACTTGCGCAATGTGTCGACCGTGCTGAACTTTGGACCCACAATTCAGAGACGTGACATGAGTCGTTGTTTTCAAGGAGGTGGTCGTGGATGTCGTCAGCAATGGTATCATTCTGAAGAATAACATCGAGTGTTTCTATCAAATATAGCGACAGGGAAAAAACGAGTGAGCTAACCAGAAAAACATTGGGAGCTTATGATCAAATACAAAGCATTTGGTCATACGCTCGAGGGCTACTCTTATCAGAAATATGGTTCATATTTCTGATAAGAGGAAGGCAGCAGAAGAAAATATCGAGTTAATACAAAATAGAAAAATTGAGCCTACAACCAAGTACAAGTACTTGTCTGTAGCCTCGGGGGCTACTCCCATTGGGAGCGCTGGTTGCTGTCCACAACTTGTGCGTGGTTGACGTGGGAGGTAGAAATCTTTGTGGTGTAGCTTTTCTTCGTTCCCCGGCAACGGCGCCAGAAAATAGCTTGATGTCTACGCACGCTTCTATTCCTGTAGACAGTGTTGGGCCTCCAAGAGCAGAGGTTTGTAGAACAGCAGCAAGTTTCCCTTAAGTGGATCACCCAAGGTTTATCGAACTCGGGGAGGTAGAGGTCAAAGATATCCCTCTCAAGCAACCCTGCAATTACGATACAAGAAGTCTCTTGTGTCCCAACACACCTAATACACTTGTCAGATGTATAGGTGCACTAGTTCGGCGAAGAGATAGTGAAATACAAGTAATATGGATGAATATGAGTGGTAATAACAATCTGAATAAAATATGGCAGCGAGTAAACATGCAACAGAACAGTAAGTAAACGGAGATTCGATGCTTAGAAACAAGGCCTAGGGATCATACTTTCACTAGTGGACACTCTCAACATTGATCACATAACCGAATAAACAAATACTACTTTCTCTACACTCTCTTGTTGGATGACAAACACCATTCATTGTGTAGGGCTACAAGAGCTCCCTCAAGCCGGAGTTAACAAGCTCCACAACATTCGGTGTTCATATTTAAGTAACCTTAGAGTGCATGATAGTTCATTGCAATTATACCGAGTACTAACATAGCATGCACACTGTCACCGTCAGGCTATGAAAGGGGGAATAGATCGCATCAATACTATCATAGTAATAGTTAACTTCATAATCTACAAGAGATCACAATCATAGCTTATACCAAGTACTACATGATGCACACACTTGTCAACATTACATCATGGAGGAGGAATAGACTACTTTAATAACATCACTAGAGTAGCACATAGATGATATTCAACTAGATCACAAAGCTCATGATCACATAAAGATCACATGGGAGAGAGAGATGAACCACATAGCTACGGTACAGCCCTTAGCCTCGAGGGAGAACTACTCCCTCCTCATCATGGGAGACAGCGATGGCGGTGAAGATGGCGGTGGTGTCGATGGAGATGACTCCGGGGGCAATTCCCCGTCCCGGCAGGGTGCCGGAACAGAGACTTCTGTCCCCCGAATTGGAGTTTCGCGATGGCGGCGGTGTTCCTGGAGTCTTTCTGGAGTTTCGTCAATCGGTGTCGATGTTTTAGGTCAGGGAGGCTTAAATAGGCGAAGAGGCGGAGTCGGAGGGGCCACGGGGGCTCCACACATCAGGGGGGCGCGCCCCCCTCTGGCCGCGCCGCCACCACGTGTGGGGCCCCCAGGGCTCCCCTCTGGTCCCTCTCTGGCTCTCTGGAAGCTTCCGGGAAAAATAAGGTTCTGGGCGTTGATTTCGTCCGATTCCGAGAATATTTCCTTTGTAGGAATTCTGAAACCAAAAACAGCAGAAAACAGCAACTCGCCCTTCGGCATCTCGTCAATAGGTTAGTTCCGGAAAACGCATCAAAACGATATAAAGTGTGAACAAAACATGTAGGTATTGTCATAAAACAAGCATGGAACATCAGAAATTATGGATACGTTGGAGACGTATCAGCATCCCCAAGCTTAGTTCCTACTCGTCCTCGAGTAGGTAAACGATAAAAAGAATAATTTCTGTTGTGACATGCTACTTACATAATCTTGATCATACTATTGTAAAGCATATGAGATGAGTGAAGTGACTCAAAGCAATGGTAAAGAAAATGAGTAAACAACTGAATCATATAGCAAAGACTTTTCATGAATAGTACTTTCAAGACAAGCATCAATAAGACTTGCATAGGAGTTAACTCATAAAGCAATAGATTCATAGTAAAGGCATTGAAGCAACACAAAGGAAGATTTAAGTTTCAGCAGTTGCTTTCAACTTTCAACATACATATCTCATGGATAATTGTCAACACAAAGTAGAATAATAAGTGCAATAAGCAAGCATGTAAGAATCAATGCATAGTTGACACAAGTGTTTACTTCTAAGATGGAAAGAAGTAGGTAAACTGACTCAACAATAAAGTAGAAGATAGGCCCTTCGCAGAGGGAAGCATGGATTACTATATTTGTGCTAGAGCTTTTCATTTTGAAAACATAGAAACAATTTTGTCAATGGTAGTAATAAATCATATGTGTTATGTATAAGATATCCTATAAGTTGCAAGCCTCATGCATAGTATACCAATAGTGCTCGCACCTTGTCCTAATTAGCTTGGATTAACATGGATTATCATTGCATAGCATATGTTTCAACCAAGTGTCACAAAGGGGTACCTCTATGCCGCCTGTACAAAGGTCCAAGGAGATATATCGCATTTGATTTCTCGTTTTTGATAGATCTCAACTAAGGACATCCATACCGGGACAACATAGACAACAGATAATGGACTCCTCTTTAATGCATAAGCATTCAACAATAATTAATATTCTCATAAGTTATTGAGGATTAGTGTCCAAACTGAAACTTCCACCATGGTTCATGGCTTTAGTTAGCGGCCCAATGTTCTTCTCTAACAATATGCATACTCAACCCATTGATCATGATAAATCACCCTTACTTCAGACAAGACGAACATGCATAGCAACCCACATGATATTCAACAAAGGTAATAGTTGATGGCGTCCCCAGAAACATGGTTACCGCTCAACAAGCAACTTATAAGAAATAAGATACATAGCTACATATTCTTCACCACAATAGTTTTTAAGGCTATTTTCCCATGAGCTATATATTGCAAAGACAAAGGATAGAATTTTAAAGGTAGCACTCAAGTAATTTACTTTGGAACGGCAGAGAAATACCATGTAGTAGGTAGGTATGGTGGACACAAATGGCATAGGTTTTTGGCTCAAGGATTTGGATGCACGAGAAGAATTCCTCTCAATACAAGGCTAGGCTAGCAAGGTTGTTTGAAGCAAACTCAAGTATAAAACGGTGCAGCAAAGCTTACATATGAACATATTGCAAGCATTATAAGACTTTACATCGTCTCCTTGTTGTTCAAACACCTTAACCAGAAAATATCTACACTCTAGAGACCAATCATGCAAACCAAATTTTAACAAGCTCTATGTAGTTCTTCATTAATAGGTGCAAAGTACATGATGCAAGAGCTTAAACATGATCTATATGAGCACAACAATTGCCAAGTATCAAATTACTCAAGACATTATACCATTTACCACATGCAGCATTTTTTGTTTCCAACCATATAACAATGAACGAAGCAGTTTCAACCTTCGCCATGAACATTAAGAATAAAGCTAAGAACATATGTGTTCATACGAAACAGCGGAGCGTGTCTCTCTCCCAAACAAATAATGCTAGGATCCAATTTTATTCAAACAAAAACAAAAACAATAACAAACAGACGCTCCAAGTAAAGCGCATAAGATGTGACGGAATAAAAATATAGTTTCACTAGAGGTGACCTGATAAGTTGTCGATGAAGAAGGGATGCCTTGGGCATCCCCAAGCTTAGATGCTTGAGTCTTCTTAAAATATGCAGGGATGAACCACGGGGGCATCCCCAAGCTTAGACTTTTCACTCTTCTTGATCATATTGTATCATCCTCCTCTCTTGACCCTGGAAAACTTCCTCCACACCAAACTCAAAACAAACTCATTAGAGGATTAGTGCATAATCAAAAATTCACATATTCAGAGGTGACATAATCATTCTTAACACTTCTGGACATTGCACAAAGCTACTGAAAGTTAACGGAACAAAGAAATCCATCCAACATAGCAAAAGAGGCAATGCGAAATAAAAGGCAGAATCTGTCAAAACAGAACAGTCCGTAAAGACGAATTTTTTAGAGGCACTTAACTTTCTCAGATGAAAATGCTCAAATTGAATGAAAGTTGCGTACATATCTGAGGATCACTCACGTAAATTGGCAGATTTGTCTGAGTTACCTACAGAGAATCCTGCCCAAATTCGTGACAGCAAGAAATCTGTTTCTGCGCAGTAATCCAAATCTAGTATGAACCTTACTATCAAAGACTTTACTCGACACAACAATGCAATAAAATAAAGATAAGGAGAGGTTGCTACAGTAGTAAAAACTTCCAAGACTCAAATATAAAACAAAATTGCTGTAGTAAAATAAAAACATGGGTTATCTCCCAAGAAGTGCTTTCTTTATAGCCATTAAGATGGGCTCAGCAATTTTAATGATGCACTCGCAAGAAACAAGAGTTGAAGCAAAAGAGAGCATCAAAAGCAAGTATGAAACAATTTTAAGCCTAACCCACTTCCTATGGAAGGAATCTTGTACACAAATAAATTCTTGAGGACCAAAGTGACAAGCATAGGAAGATAAAACACGAGTAACTTCAAGATTCTCAGCATATAGAGAGGTGTTTTAGTACCATGAAAATTTCTACAACCATATTTTCCTCTCTCATAATGATTTTCAGTAGCATCATGAACAAACTCAACAATATAACTATCAAATGAAACATTCTTATCATGAATCTCATGCATAAAATTATTACTACTCCCAACATAAGCATAGTCATTCTTATTAATTGTAGTGGGAGCAAATTCAATAAAGTAACTATCATCAAATATAGGAGGCATATTGTAATCATAATTAAATTTATCCTCCATAGTAGGCGGCACCGTAAGACCACTATCATTATAATCATCATAAATAGGAGGCAAAGTATCATCAAAGAAAATTTTCTCCTCAATGCTTGGGGGACTAAAAATATCATGCTCATCAAAACAAGCTTCCCCAAGCTTAGAACTTTCTATATCATTATCAACAATGGTGTTCAAAGCGTTCATACTAATATTGCTACTAGCATGCAAATAAGGTTCCATAGGTTTTTTAATTTTCGCATCAAACGATCCATGTCTTAACTCAGGAAATAGTTTAAAAAGCTCACAGTTGTTTTCCATTATGCCTTACTAGTGTTTAATAAGAAACAAAAATATGCAATTGCAGGATCTAAAGGAAATAGCTTCGAGAACTCACACACCGGCAACAGTGCTAGGTAATAGCTTAGTAGTCGGAGGATGTGAATACCTTTTACCTTACCTCCCCGGCAACGGCGCCAGAAAATAGCTTGCTGTCCACAACTGGCGCGTGGTTGACGTGGGAGGTAGAAATCTCTGTGGTGTAGCTTTTCTTCGTTCCCCGGCAACGGCGCCAGAAAATAGCTTGATGTCTACGCACGCTTCTATTCCGGTAGACAGTGTTGGGTCTCCGAGAGCAGAGGTTTGTAGAACAGCAGCAAGTTTCCCTTAAGTGAATCACCCAAGGTTTATCGAACTCAGGGAGGTAGAGGTCAAAGATATCCCTCTTAAGCAACCCTGCAATTACGATACAAGAAGTCTCTTGTGTCCCCAACACACCTAATACACTTGTCAGATGTATAGGTGCACTAGTTCGGCGAAGAGATAGTGAAATACAAGTAATATGGATGAATATGAGTGGTAATAACAATCTGAATAAAATATGGCAGCGAGTAAACATGCAACAGAACAGTAAGTAAACGGAGATTCGATGCTTAGAAACAAGGCCTAGGGATCATACTTTCACTAGTGGACACTCTCAACATTGATCACATAACTGAATAAACAAATACTACTTTCTCTACACTCTCTTGTTGGATGACAAACACCATTCATTGTGTAGGGCTACAAGAGCTCCCTCAAGCTGGAGTTAACAATCTCCACAACATTCGGTGTTCATATTTAAGTAACCTTAGAGTGCATGATAGACCATTGCAATTATACCGAGTACTAACATAGCATGCACACTGTCACCGTCAGGCTATGACAGGGGGAATAGATCGCATCAATACTATCATAGTAATAGTTAACTTCATAATCTACAAGAGATCACAATCATAGCTTATACCAAGTACTACATGATGCACACACTGTCAACATTACATCATGGAGGAGGAATAGACTACTTTAATAACATCACTAGAGTAGCACATAGATGATATTCAACTAGATCACAAAGCTCATGATCACATAAAGATCACATGGGGAGAGAGATGAACCACATAGCTACGGTACAGCCCTTAGCCTCAGGGGAGAACTACTCCCTCCTCACCATGGGAGACAGCGATGGCGATGAAGATGGCGGTGGTGTCGATGGAGATGACTCCGGGGGCAATTCCCGTCCCGGCAGGGTGCCGGAACAGAGACTTTTGTCCCCCGAATTGGAGTTTCGCGATGGCGGCGGTGTTCCTGGAGTCTTTCTGGAGTTTCATCAATCGGTGTCGATGTTTTAGGTCAGGGAGGCTTAAATAGGAGAAGAGGCGGAGTCGGAGGGGCCACGGGGGCTCCACACATCAGGGGGGCGCGCCCCCCCTCTGGCCGCGCCGCCACCACGTGTGGGGCCCCCAGGGCTCCCCTCTGGTCCCTCTCTGGCTCTCTGGAAGCTTCCGGGAAAAATAAGATGTTGGGCGTTGATTTCGTCCGATTCCGAGAATATTTCCTTTGTAGGATTTCTGAAACCAAAAACAGCAGAAAACAACAACTGGCCCTTCGGCATCTCGTCAATAGTTTAGTTCCGGAAAACGCATCAAAACGATATAAAGTGTGAACAAAACATGTAGGTATTGTCATAAAACAAGCATGTAACATCAGAAATTATGGATACGTTGGAGACGTATCACTGGTCGCGCACCCGATAAAAATGAAAAAGATGGGAAGCTGACAAGATAGCGACAAAGACAGCAAAAAAGGTGAGCCTACAACCAAGTACAAGCACTTGGTTGTAGCCTCGGGGGATACTCCCATCGGGAGCGCTGGTCGCGCACCCGATGAAATATAAGGAGTCATATTGTGCATCTTTGAGTTAAAACATAACTCTTCATATACTCCCATCGGGAGGTCAAGATAGTAAGTCATCCTATGACTCGAATATATATGCCATTCCAGCAGCCGAAAAAGGCATTCGACAATATATTCTAAGAACGCGTCCATCGCAAATAAATCTCTGAATGTCGTAATATTTTACGAAGGTAAGACCCCAGGATCTGTCCTGTGTGGCGTGGTATCGCACATGAACGGGCTCTGCTACTTTTTTCCGTATCAACAGAAGCGAAGAAAAATCCTAACGGATGCGTTAGGTACCCGATAAAATATGAATGGAATTCGGATCATGATAAGACCTTAAGCGGCACGTGTCGAATTACGCCAGTATAACGGGGTCGAGTCCAGGGACTTGACCTTGAAGTAGGTTTTTGCGGGATTGCCACAAGAGCGGTTGTAACATTCCAAATTTCAAATCAATGAAGAAGAAAAAGAATTTCAAATACCCAAATTTTGGAACCAACAAAAACTTTGAATTGTATATAGTACCATGCATAGGATTTGTGCATTTTATGTGAGATTGCAATGATGATTACTTGTGTTCTTATGTACTACACTCTAAAACCCTAAATTGATCATGAGAACATCACAAATCAAATCAAAGAAAAAGAAAGGAAATAAAATGGAGAAATCCCAAAACCCTCACATATGGTTTATGCCATTTTTGCAAATCTTTAACCTAGACCAATTTGACTTGCACCATTAGTTGTATTATGTTACTAAACACTTATTAACACTTTTGGAATCAAGGAAACTCAAATCAAATCAAATTTGGAATCAATTTGTGCTCACATGCACTAATGGTCAAATCTGTCAATTTCAGTCTGGTCACTACTTTGAGCCTATGTATTTAGAGATTTTCAAACCAAACAATTCCAACTCTTTGCACCACATCTAAGTACACATCAAGGTGAACAACTTTGGTAAAGACCACCAGTAGAAATTCATCTTGGATCAAAAGTTATGCTCAAGCCAAGATCAGACTTTGAAGCAAAACTAAGATCATCCCATTTTGCAACTTCTGCAATTCTTTGTATTTTTAAATGCCACCACCACCAATGAGTGTTGTTGATCATCTGAGGCAAGTCCATTTCACCTCATTCAAAATTTCCAAATGCACTTGCATGAAGCAAAATTTGACAAACACTTGTGATCAAATCCAACCCAAATCCCAAAAACACTATTCTCAATAGTGTTGGCCAAACCCTGCTCACCACTGGTCTCCACCATGTTCCCTGGTCCCCTCTAGCCCTAACTCATGCACAACAAACCCTAGAAGAGAGCCACACATGGCATAGCCATGGCCATGCCGGCCATGTTCCCCATGGCATGCTCCCCCTCTCTCCTTCTTCCTCCCAACCTGGCCACCTTGTCAAACGACGCCACCACACCCTACTGGACCCACCCGAGCTGCCCATCGCCGGAGAGGAGGCCGACAGGCGCCAGACACGCACGCGCCCATGGCGCCCAGACCATGCCGACCACGTCGTCGGCTTGCCCACGGGCACGCACAGCACACGCGTCGCCTCGCCACCTCGCGCCACCCTTGGCCCCCTTCTCTCTTCCTCGAGCATCCTCATGACACCGCGAAACCGCCAGACACGCTCATGACACCGACCCGCGCCCGCCGCTGCCGGAGACAACGACCGCATCCCGCCGCGGCCGCGCAGCACTCCGCGACCACCCAACCGTGTTGGGCATCGCCTAGCCTAGCCGACGCCGCCCAGAGGACTGCCAGGACGTACTGAACAGGACACCGCCATCGCCTAGCTCGATAGCTCGCCCGAACGCCCGCGCCGTGGTCGACCTTGCCACAGCACCCACGGCACCCTTCCGCGCCTATAAAAGGAGATCACCTCAAGTCGATTTCTTCACAGCACCACACTCCCCTCTCCTCCCTCGACCTCCTCAGCCACTAGCCTATCGACATTAGCCGCCGTAGCTCGCCAATTGCAACACCACTGCCGTGCTCCGCCGTAGAAGCTCGCCGTCGATTTCGGCCACCGTTGGAGACGCCGCCGGTACTAGGGAGTTCACCGTCGTCTACACCTTCCTCGAGCACACTGCCAACCATCGCTGGAGCCACGGTGAGCCCTCCGACCCCCTAGCCTCGCCGCGCCAGTGAGCTCCTCTCGCCGGCGACGATGACGAACGAGAGCCGTTAGATCTTGTTCTAATCCAATGCCTCACACGCCCCCGTACCGCTTCGCGTTTGATCAGAGGCTGACGTGTGGAGCCCACCCGTCAGGCAGCCCGCGCGTCGTGGATGCGTGGTGGGCTGGCCTGTGCGCCGTTTAAATGAAATAGGCCCAGTTAGTTTTCCCGCCAGGCCCATTGAGTTCAAATTTCGAATTTTAGTTAAATCAAAAACCTTACTGGCCCTGTTTTCAAAATTGAATAGAATTAGTTTGGCTCTGCCAAATTTGGTGAATTTCATATTGATAGAAAGCTAGAGAAAAGATCTACAGAACCCCACTGGTCTCATCTTGAGATTCGTTATAGAATTAATGTGAAAAAAAGAACAAGGCAGGGACTTTTGCACATTCAAACAATTATTAAAAATCAACCAAAAATGCTTTTGAGTTGATTTCAACTCTAATAAATCACATTTCACTTACTCTAATTGTTTATGCAAAAATATGGCATGGTTACTTTGTGTGATCATGGCCTAGTTGAAAGAAAGGACTATATGGCTATTTCTAGTCAAGTGATATTGTCCAAAACTATAGAACAAATCATATGAGGTGTTTTGCCTCATTTAAATCTTGTCCCAAGTAACTTCATGTGAGGTTGGACCCTGGTCTATTTACTCTCACATGGAATTACTTGGTGATGTTAAATCATAAGTGGTATGTTAAATGGTATGAGGTATTCTACCTCATTTAAATACTTTCCCAAATGAGGATTATGAATAGTTGACATTAGTCAACATGGGTTCATACCTTACTCATTTGAGGAGATTAAATCTTAACAAGATTCAATGAGAGGAAATTATTTCCTCCAAGAACTAAATAGAAACTCTAACTCATTATTGTAATGAGAGGAAATTATTTTTCTTAAAGAAAGAAAACCAATTCAACTAATATGTCAGGTGTGTAATGATGCTAGAATAGTTTGTGTGGACCCATTGTTTGCTTAGTATAGCTCTTGAACCTTGTTTGGTGATTTTTACCTCGTATCCGTTTTTAGACGCTAGTACCGAGGAGTACCAGGAGGAGGAGGTCTACTACTAGGAGGAGGAAGACCACTTTGACCAGTACACAAACCAAGGCAAGCTAATATTCTTGCAAGTGAAAAGCTCTATTGGAGGAAGGCACCAATACTTTTACTTTATGCTCAAGGATCCCATCCCAAGTTTTTACCTTACAAGTTTTGTTTATTCAAAGTACTTTTTGATTCATGATTCACTTGGTCTAGTTAGTCAAAGTAGATAAGAGTATCAAACTTAGCCTAAAAAGATTATGCGTTAAGTAGCACCCCTCATAACTAGTTGCTAGTGCTAACAAATAAAATTGACTACTCTAGATGGGAACTAGTGAAGTGAAGTGACTTTGAAAACCTTGGAATGATGAGTCATTCTACTGAAAGATTTTGAAGGTGAATATGACTTGTGAATGACATGGTGGATTTGATAAAAACTGATGTTGGTTTGGATGCGATACCTTTCCAATTAGTTAGTACCCCCACAATACCTGATTATGGGTAGGGCTTAACTGGAAGTTTATGCATCTTAGTATGGGTTCCCTCTGAATAAGCATCATAGGGGTTATGCCGAGGCTGCCTCCGTTAAAAGTGATATCATGTGAAATGAGGTGAATTGTCCGGCCCAAGCCCTGTGCAGTTCCCAGGCTGACGGTTTGTCTTCACTGGGAGGCCAAGCTCATGGGGAGAGGTACCTATACTAGGATATATAAGTGAAAGGTTATGGTTGATGATCCGCGTACTGAGTTACGATGATTCGGGGTTATCCCTGACGGATGTAATCAAATGTTGTGGCACAAGTGTGCAACCTCTGCAGAGTGTAAATCTATTCGAATAGCCGTGTCCACGGTTACGGACGGTTGGAAAGGCCATACTGCTTCCGGTGTCAGATGTTTTTAGTGAAAATGGTTGATGAATTGAACAGTGACTGGACTTGAATCACAACTGAGTTGTGGGAATGACACTAATGTTCCCACCTGAGTTAGTTAGCATATGAAAGAGTCTTTTATCAAATTCTTGTGAACTAAAATTGACTTTATGCAAATAAGCTAGAGCTTAGCACCCCAATACTAGAATTAGTAGTACTTACACTAGTATTAGTTTGCGAGTACTTTAAAGTACTCACGGCTGTGTCCTTGGCTATTCCAATGGCCAGATTATGAAGAGGAGCAGCAGTACGAAGATGACGGTCAGCAGGACGTCTACACCAACTAGGAGTTCTACTAACGTCAAGCGATGGCCAGTGGATTAGATAGTCCACTTATATTACGCTTCCGCTATGTATGGTGTGTATTGATCCTTAGATCAACTATTTGTGTAATATGGATCATGTGATCTGAATTTGTAAGACAAGTATGGGTTGTAATGAATGATGAATTATGATATCGACTGTTATGTCTCGCAACAACAATCTTCCTGGGATTGCGATGTATGGCATAATAGGCATCTGGACTTAAAAATCCGGGTGTTGACAAGTTGGTATCAGAGCCATTGTTTGACCTTAGAAGACCCTAGTTAGAATGGACGTTCAGAAAAACTTAGTTTTGAAACCAAATGAAGGGAATATTTATGAAAAGTTATTCACACTCTTTTCCTTGAGATCTTTTCAAAAATTGATGAATCATGCTCTTGTTTATGAATCTACATAAAAATTGGACACACTTGTTTACTTCTCTAACTTACTCATCCAATTCACTTTCAGATGGAGCCAATGGAGCCAATCAACACCAAGTTTTACCAGCTGGTGAATGGTGGGAGTCTGATTTTCGAGCATGACCTCAATGCCCTCTCAGATTTCCTTGGATGCCCTCACCCCGAGTTCCACGGAATCGAAGTCAACGACCAGCCCGGAGGGGAGCTTCAGTGGATCATCACCGCTGACTTGAGGGGCAATATGGAACCTCCTACTTCTTAGAGGATCCTCTTCTCCTTCAGGGAAAGCAACTGGTTGGACGGACTCGCTCGTGCTCTTCAGGAAGCACTTGCCCGTCTGTGCGGGCAGAATGTGGTGGCCATCTTAGCGTCTCGCTATGCTCACCTCGTGAGGCGTGATTCCGCGGGAGTCCCCATGGAACTGCAGCCACACCCCGAGCTGAGGCACCACGCTGAGTATCTGGACTTCATGTTTTACCAGACACAGAAGGACCTGGACAACTCCCGTGCTTACGCCAACCAGACTCACCTTGCACTGGCTCAGCATGCCGATGCTATCAAGATGCTCGCCAAGGACCGCAAGTCACTCCGCCAGCAGCGTGCCAAGAAGGACGCTACCATTGCGCGCCTTCGCGCCAAGATAGTATCCTTGGAGGCCACTGTCAAGGCCCAAGAGGACCAGCTGAGAGAGATGGAAGACGAAGGTGAAGACATTCAGGGAGGAGAAGCCTTCCTGAGTGATGACGATGACTTCAAGGAAGACGAGGACACTGACGTTGAGGACTACGAGTTCCTGGAGGCCGGAGCCGATGACTTCGTCCCGATCGATGTGGATGATGAGGAGTAGTGGAACTAGATCACTTATGTAGGTGTGAGTTGTATCCCGTCCCTTGTATCGTAGCGCGAGAACAATGGTTCTTAAAACCATGGAAGTGTTAGCTTCTAATGTGTGATGTTTGAATGAATGAATGTGTGTTTGTGTTCAACATCCAAAGAATTCAAGTTTTAGATTTTTGAACTTACCCAAAATAAGCCATAGACAATTCCCTCTTATCTCATGGTCTATCTCAATGTTCAGATGGCCCCTCCCACTCGCAACAGCAACCAAGATGCCATGATGCAACTGCTGCAGACCTTGATGGAAGATAGGGAGAATGAAAGAGCTGAACGACAGGCCAACATAGCGGCACTGCAACAGATCGCCAACAATAACCACGGCCATGGAAACCATGATCACCCAGGATCAAAACTCAAGAACTTTCAGAACACCAACCCTCCGGTGTTTAGCAAGACCGAAGAGCCACTCGATGCTGACGACTGGCTCCAGACCATGGAGAACAACTTGGAAGTAGCGGGAGTTGAAGCCGCAGAGAAGGTCCTGTTTGCCACCCATTATCTTGCAGGACCAGCCCGAGCCTGGTGGACCAGCACCCGTGCCATGAACGCCGGTCAGATCATGACTTGGGTAGATTTCAAGCTCAAGTTCAGCAAGTATCACGTGCCCCCGGGTCTAATCAAGAAGATGAGGGATGAGTTCATAGAACTCAAGCAAGGAAGGATGTCGGTGGTGGAATACCGCGACAGGTTCCTCACACTGTCAAGGTACGCCCCCGACGAGACCGACACCACCGAGAAGAGGCAGGAGAGATTCCTAAACGGACTGCACGACGAGATGCAGACTGTGCTAGTCAACATCCCCTTTGCCGATCTTGATCCTTGGTGGACTCCGCCATACAGATGGAAGGCAAGCTAAATCAAGCAAACGAGAACCGCAAATGCCGCATGATGCACCAGAGTGGGCCCAGCAATGCCCCGAAGTATCGCCCCAGCTCAAGCGGAGGTTTTGCCCCAAGAAACACCAAGCCCCAGATGCAGACTTCACGTCCGGGTTATCAGAACAAGAGTGGAGGAAACCCCAGGCCAGGAGGCCACAACAACTACCATAACAACCACAACAGCAACAACAAATAATTTCAACCGTGCCCCGCCGAGAGCCCCCAACAACAACAACACCAACACTGCTCCGAGGACTGGGAGCAACGCTGTCCCCGTCGCCCCCAAGGACAAGTCCACCATCACTTGCTATGAGTGTGGCGTGGTGGGACACTACTCCAATGAGTGCCCCAAAAGGTTAGCCAAGACTGCCACCAACACCGCTGCACCAGCTCAGCAGCAACGCCGTGTCTCCACCGGCAGAAAGTTCGCCCCCAACAACCCCAATAACCGCAACAACCATCTCTTCCACATGAACGCTGAAGAAGCGTAGGAAGCACCAGATGTTGTACTGGGTATGTTTTCTGTTAACTCAGTACCTGCAAGAGTGTTGTTTGATTCTGGAGAATCGCATTCATTTGTCACTGAAGACTTTGCATGCACAAGTAAAATTCAAACCATTAATTTGAAGCATGTCATGATAGTTCAAATACCGGGTTCAACCACCAAAGCTAGAAAATTTTGCAAAGATGTGCCTATCAGAATCCATGAAGTAGATTTTTATGCCAATTTGATTATTCTGGGAACAAAAGGTTTGGAAGTAGTCCTGGGTATGGACTGGATGTCAAAACACCATGGATTGATAGACTGTGCCAAGAAAGCCATCACCATGACTAGTAGCACCGGTGTGTTAGTAGAACACATATCTGAAAGGTTGCCCAGAAAGTTTACCTGCAACCAAAGTGTAGCCAAGCCAACTCTGGATCAGATCAGGGTCGTTTGTCGATACCCTGATGTGTTTCCGGATGATCTACCCGGTATGCCCCCTGATCGGGATATCGAGTTTATCATCGAGTTAATCCCCGGAACATGACCTATAGCCCAGAGAGCCTATAGCATGAACCCAACAGAACTAGTGGAGCTGAAGAAACAACTTGATGATATGTTAGCCAAAGGTTTGATTCAACCAAGTGCATCACCCTGGAGATCACCAGTTTTGTTTGTGGACAAGAAGGATGGTGCCACTCGTTTATGTACGGATTATCGTAAGCTTAACGATGTCACCATCAAGAACAAATACCCCTTACCCAAGATAGAAGACCTGTTCGACCAGTTGACCGGTGCCAAAGTGTTCTCTAAGATTGATCTTAGGACTGGTTATCATCAGCTGAAGATCCGTGCAACGGATATCCCAAAGACTGCCTTCACCACCAGATATGGATTGTATGAGTACAACGTCATGTCGTTTGGATTAACCAATGCCCCCGCTTATTTCATGAACCTCATGAATAAGATCTTCATGAACTTTTTGGATAAGTTTGTCGTTGTCTTCATCGACGACATCCTTATCTACTCCAAATCCGAAGAAGAACATGAGCAACATTTGGAGATTGTCCTAGAAACCCTTAGACAGCACAAGTTGTATGCCAAGTTCAACAAATGCGAGTTTTGGTTGAAGGAAGTAGGATTCCTGGGACATATCTTGTCTGCAGGAGGAATTGCCGTAGATCCCGCCAAGATCAAGACCGTTACAGAATGGCAAGCCCCAACCACGCAGACCGAGGTCCGCGCTTTTCTTGGATTAGCCGGATATTACCGCAGATTTGTTGAAGGCTTTTCAAGCATAGCTAGACCCATGACCCAACTGTTGAAGAAGGACAAGAAGTTTGAATGGACTGAAAAATGTGAAGAGAGTTTCCAACAGCTCAAGAGCCGATTGACCTCAGCTCCAATTTTGATCATGCCGGACATCACCAAGCCCTTTGACGTCTACTGCGACGCCTCCAAGATTGTTCTTGGATGTGTGTTGATGCAAGAAGGCAAGGTGATATCATACCTGTCGAGACAACCGAAGCAACATGAGCAGAACTACCCAACCCATGACTTAGAGCTTGCAGCCGTAGTCTTAGCCCTGAAATTTTGGCGTCATTACCTCATGGGTAATCGACGCGAGATCTATTCGGATCACAAGAGCCTAAAGTATATCTTCACCCAGAAGGAGCTGAATATGAGGCAGCGCAGATGGATAGAATTGATCAAGGATTACGACATGGAAATTCACTACCACCCCGGCAAGGACAATGTGGTAGCGGATGCCCTAAGTAGACTGCCGTGTCAGTTGAATTCCATGATCGCAATAGAGCAACCCAGCCTGTTTCAGGAGTTTGAGCAGTTTAGACTTGAACTAGTTAGTGAAGGATTCCTAGCCAGCATAGAGCTTCAACCCACCTTGATTAGCCAGATCAAAGAAGCCCAGAAAGGAAATGCTAGTATCGACGGAATCAAGAGCCAAATAGCTGCAGGAAAGGCACCTGGATTCACCGAAGATAAAGCAGGAGTTCTTTGGTACAACGGACGCCTTTGTGTACCATCAGACTCAGAGTTGAAGCAAGTCATCCTGAAAGAAGCCCATGACACCCTTTACTCCATTCACCCCGGAGGGACCAAGATGTATCAAGATTTGAAGGAACAATTTTGGTGGCATGGAATGAAGAGAGAAATTGGAAGCTACATCGCCAAGTGTGACATCTGTCAGCGAGTCAAGGCGGAACATCAGCGACCCGCAGGATTGCTGCAACCACTGCAGATTCCCGAATGGAAGTGGGACTCAGTAGGAATGGACTTTATCACAGGTTTGCCCAAATCCAGCAAAGGAAATGATTCTATTTGGGTAGTGGTTGATAGATTGACCAAGGTAGCTCATTTTATCCCTGTCAAGACCACCTACCAAGGCCCAAAGTTAGCTGAGTTATACATCGCCAGAATAGTCGCTCTGCACGGAACCCCGAAGTCAATTGTGTCAGATAGAGGATCCCAATTCACCTCGAGATTCTGGCAGAAAGTGCATGAAGGACTAGGAACCCGGCTGAATTTCAGCACCGCCTATCACCCGCAGGCCGATGGACAGACTGAAAGAGTCAACCAGATACTTGAAGACATGTTGAGAGCCTGTGTACTGGAATATGGATCCAAGTGGGAAGACTGCCTGCCTTACGCAGAATTCTCGTACAACAACAACTATCAAACCAGTTTACAAATGGCCCCCTTTGAAGCCCTGTACGGAAGGAAGTGCCGTACCCCTCTGAATTGGTCGGAAGTCGGAGAGAGCCAAGTCTTTGGACCAGATGTTCTTCGAGAAGCCGAAGAAATGGTGCACAAGATCCGCGAATACCTCAAGACTGCGCAATCCAGACAGAAGAGTTACGCCGACAAGAGACGCCGAGAGATGACCTTCGAGATCGGAGATTTTGTCTATCTCAAAGTATCCCCCCTGAAAGGAATGCAAAGATTCCAGCTGAAAGGAAAGCTTGCACCCCGATATGTCGGACCCTTCAAAGTTCTGAGTCGCCGAGGAGAAGTATCTTATCAACTGGAACTACCGGAGGAAATGTCGGCTGTGCACGACGTGTTTCACATCTCACTACTTCGGAAGTGTCTAGAAGTGCCCGAGAAGACCGAAGTTTTCAAGAACATCGATCACAGATCGTTGGATATCAACAAGGACTTGACTTATCGCGAAGTGCCGATTCGCATACTGGAAGAAGCTTTCAGAACCACTCGCACCAGGAGTATCAAATCCTGAAGATTTAGTGGAGCAACCATACCGAAGACGAAGCCACTTGGGAACGAGAAGACTATATGAAGAAGGAGTACCCAGATCTCTTTAGTACCTAATTTTCTCTAAGATCTCGGGACGAGATCTTTTGTAAGGGGGAAGGGTTTGTAACATCCCAAATTTCAAATCAATGAAGAAGAAGAATTTCAAATACCCAAATTTTGGAACCAACCAAAACTTTGAATTGCATATAGTACCATGCATAGGATTTGTGCATTTTGTGTGAGATTGCAATGATGATTACTTGTGTGCTTATGTACTACACTCTAAAACCCTAAATTGATCATGAGAAGATCACAAATCAAATCAAAGAAAAAGAAAGGAAATAAAATGGAGAAATCCCAAAACCCTCACATATGGTTTATGCCATTTTTGCAAATCTTTAACCTAGACCAATTTGACTTGCACCATTAGTTGTATTATGTTACTAAACACTTATTAACACTTTTGGAATCAAAGAAACTCAAATCAAATCAAATTTGGAATCAATTTGTGCTCACATGCACTAATGGTCAAATCTGCCAATTTCAGTCTGGTCACTACCTTGAGCCTCTGTATTTAGATATTTTTCAAACCAAAAAATTCCAACTCTTTGCACCACATCCAAGTACACATGAAGGTGAACAACTTTGGTAAAGACCACCAGTACAAATTCATCTTGGATCAAAAGTTATGCTCAAGCCAAGATGAGACTTTGAAGCAAAACTAAGATCATCCCATTCTGCAACTTCTGCAATTCTTTGTATTTTTAAATTCCACCACCACCAATGAGTGTTGTTGATCATCTGAAGCAAGTCCATTTCACCTCATTGAAAATTTCCAAATGCACTTGCATGAAGCCAAATTTGACAAACACTTGTGATCAAATCCAACCCAAATCCCAAAAACACTATTCTCAATAGTGTTGGCCAAACCCTGCTCACCACTTGTCTCCACCATGTTCCCTGGTCCCCTCTAGCCCTAACTCATGCACAACAAACCCTAGAGGAGAGCCACACATGGCATAGCCATGGCCATGCTGGCCATGTTCCCCATGGCATGCTCCCCCTCTCTCCTTCTTCCTCCCAACCTGGCCACCTTGTCAAACGACGCCACCACACCCTACTGGACCCACCTGAGCTGCCCATCGCCGGAGAGGAGGCCGGCAGGCGCCAGACACGCACGCGCCCATGGCGCCCAGACCATGCCGACGACGTCGTGGGCACGCCCACGGGCACGCACAGCACACGCGTCGCCTCGCCACCTCGCGCCACCCCTGGCCCCCTTCTCTCTTCCTCGAGCATCCTCATGACACCGCGAAACCGCCAGACACGCTCACGACACCGACCCGCGCCCGCCACTGCCGGAGACGACGACCGCATCCTGCCGCGGCCGCGCAGCACTCCGCAACCACCCGACCGTGTTGGGCACCGCCTAGCCTAGCCGACGCCGCCCAGAGGACCGCCAGGATGTACTGAACAGGACACCGCCATTGCCTAGCTCGATAGCTCGCCGGAACGCCCGCGCCGTGGTCGACCTTGCCACAGCACCCACGGCACCCTTCTGCGCCTATAAAAGGAGACCACCTCGCGTTGATTTCTTCACAGCACCACAGTCCCCTCTCCTCCCTTGACCTCCTCAGCCACTAGCCCATCGACATTAGCCTCCGTAGCTAGCCAATTGCAACACCACTGCCGTGCTCCGCCGTAGAAGCTCGCCGTCGATTTCGGCCACCGTTGGAGATGCCGCAGGTACCATGGAGTTCACCGTCGTCTACACCATCCTCGAGCACACTGCCAACCATTGTTGGAGCCACGGTGAGCCCTCCGACCCCCTAGCCTCGCCGCGCCAGTGAGCTCCTCTCGCCGGCGACGATGACGAACGAGAGCCGTTAGATCTTGTTCTAATCCAACGCCTCACACGCCCCTGTACCGCTTCGCGTTTGATCAGAGGCTGACTGGTGGAGCCCACCCGTCAGGCAGCCCGCGCGTCGTGGATGCGTGGTGGGCTGGCCTGTGCGCCGTTTAAATGAAATAGGCCCAGTTAGTTTTCCCGCCAGGCCCATTGAATTCAAATTTCGAATATTAGTTAAATCAAAAACCTTACTGGCCCTGTTTTCAAAATTGAATAGAATTAGTTTGGCTCTGCCAAATTTGGTGAATTTCATATTGATAGAAAGCTAGAGAAAAGATCTACACAACCCCACTGGTCTCATCTTGAGATTCATTGTAGAATTAATGTGAAAAAAAAGAACAAGGCATGGACTTTTGCACATTCAAACAATTATTAAAAATCAACCAAAATTCCTTTTGAATTGATTTCAACTCTCATAAATCACATTTCACTTACTCTAACTGTTTATGCAAAAATATGGCATGGTTACTTTGTGTGATCATGGCCTAGTTGAAAGAAAGGACTATATGGCTATTTCTAGTCAAGTGATATTGTCCAAAACTATAGAACAAATCATATGAGGTGTTTTGCCTCATTTAAATCTTGTCCCAAGTAACTTCATGTGAGGTTGGACCCTGGTCTATTTACTCTCACATTGAATTACTTGGTGATGTTAAATCATAAGTGGTATGTTAAATGGTATGAGGTATTCTACCTCATTTAAATCCTTTCCCAAATGAGGATAATGAATAGTTGACATTAGTCAACATGGGTTCATACATCATACCTTAATCATTTGAGGAGATTAAATCTTAACAAGATTCAATGAGACGAAATTATTTCCTCCAAGAACTAAATAGAAACTCTAACTCATTATTGTAATGAGAGGAAATTATTTTTCTTAAAGAAAGAAAACCAATTCAACTAATATGTCAGGTGTGTAATGATGCTAGAATAGTTGGTGTGGACCCATTGTGTGCTTAGTATAGCTCTTGAACCTTGTTTGGTGATTGTTACCTTGTATCCATTTTTAGACGCTAGTACCGAGGAGTACCAGGAGGAGGAGGTCTACTACCAGGAGGAGGAAGACCACTTTGACCAGTACACCAACCAAGGCAAGCTAATATTCTTGAAAGTGCAAAGCTCTATTGGAGCAAGGCACCAATACTTTTACTTTATGCTCAAGGATCCCATCCCAAGTTTTTACCTTACAAGTTTTGTTTATTCAAAGTACTTTTTGATTCACGATTCACTTGGTCTAGTTAGTCAAAGTAGATAAGAGTATAAAACTTAGCCTAAAAAGCTTATGAGTTAAGTAGCACCCCTCATAACTAGTTGCTAGTGCTAACAAATAAAATTGACTACTCTAGATGGGAACTAGTGAAGTGAAGTGACTTTGAAAACCTTGGAATGATGAGTCATTCTACTGAAAGATTTTGAAGGTGAATATGACTTGTGAATGACATGGTGGATTTGATAAAAACTGATGTTGGTTTGGATGCGATACCTTTCCAATTAGTTAGTACCCCCACAATACCTGATTATGGGTAGGGCTTAACTGGAAGTTTATGCATCTTAGTATGGGTTCCCTCTGAACAAGCATCATAGGGGTTATGCCGAGGCTGCCTCCGTTAAAAGTGATATGATGTGAAATGAGGTGAATTGTCCAGCCCAAGCCCTGTGCAGTTCCCAGGCTGACGGTTTGTCTTCACTGGGAGGCCAAGCTCATGGGGAGAGGTACCTATACTAGGATATATAAGTGAAAGGTTATGGTTGATGATCCGCGTACTGAGTTACGATGATTCAGGGTTATCCCTGACGGATGTAATCAAATGTTGTGTCACAAGTGTGCAACCTCTGCAGAGTGTAAATATATTCGAATAGCCGTGTCCACGGTTACGGACGGTTGGAAAGGCCATACTGTTTCCGGTGTCAGATGTTTTTAGTGAAAATGGTTGATGAATTGAATGGTGACTGGACTTGAATCACAACTGAGTTGTGGGAATGACACAACTGTTAGTTAGCATATGAAAGAGTCTTTTATCAACTGCTTGTGAACTAAAATTGACTTTATGCAAATAAACTATAGCTTAGCACCCCAATACTAGAATTAGTAGTACTTACACTAGTATTAGTTTGCGAGTACTTTAAAGTACTCACGGCTGTGTGCCTGGCTATTCCAATGGCCAGACTATGAAGAGGAGCAGCAGTACGAAGATGACGGTCAGCAGGACGTCTAGACCAACTAGGAGTTCTTCTAACGTCAAGCGTTGACATGTGGATTAGATATAGTCCACTTCTATTACGCCTCCGCTATGTATGGTGTGTATTGATCCTTAGATCAACTATTTGTGTAATATGGATCATGTGATCTGAATTTGAAAGACAAGTATGGGTTGTAATGAATGATGACTTATGATATCGACTGTTATGTCTCGCAACAACAATCTTACTGGGATTGCGATGTATGGCATAATAGGCATCTGGACTTAAAAATCCAGGTGTTGACAGCGGTTAACTGGTAACTGATCCGTCAGATGAACCAGCCCCATTTACCATTATCCCTGCACAATATATGACTGTTCTATGAAAATTATTTAGTGACTTGAAGAAATTATGAATTAATTGTAATGATGGAGATTTTACTCGATTCTACGATTCAAGCAAAATCTCGGGGGCTACTGACATAGGCATCCCCATTGGGCCTGCCAAAGAAGGTACCCGGGGTTTACTGAAGGCCCACGACCCAAAGATTACAAAGCCCGGAAGCCCAATAAGGAGTTAATATGGAAGATAGAGATATATTAGGAATAGAGACTTGTAATTATACGGGACGAACTCAAAGAGTCTCCCGCTGTTTGTAACTTGTACATCACGAAACCCTCGTGTTGGGGGGATAAGCCCCGGTATGCCAAAGGCATGCCAAAACCGGATGGTTTAGGCCATCAAGATACCGGTTTAGTGTTTATACCGGAGCACGAAGTTAAGGATTTGGCTAAGTGAAGCTAAGCCGGTATCCCCAGAAGGGGTATACCGGAACCGGATAGAAAAGACACCGGGCTACCGGTAAGAAGTGCACTGTAGCACGTCGGCGAGACTGGTCAAAGATTCTCTCCGAGCTAGAGGACAAAGATGAGCTAAGCAAAGTAGCTTTAAACGAAGGCTCGACGATAAAGAAGAGGATGACACTGAAAGAAGCCGGAGGACGTCAGCCTCCCTGATTAAAGAAGACCCCGGTGTCATCTATGATTAAAGTAACTTTGTAAAGTAGTTTGTCTAGTCAAAGATGCCATTAGGGTTTCTTCCTCTGTACGCCACCCTCTCCCCTATATAAGGAGAGGGGGCACACCCGTACACGGGTAGAGAAGATATGATTAGCTTAGAGGGAAATCCTGTAAACACAAACCTGTACCATGTTGAGATCAATGAAGAGAAAGATCTAGAGCGAGTTCTTCCTTGTGTCTTTCTTCTTCTACCTCTAGCCTTGGCTAAGTTCTTGAGGAAAGCATCCGGAAGTTCATCCCATCTAATCACAAACCCTTGATACGTCTCCGACGTATCGATAATTTCTTGTGTTCCATGCTACATTATTGATGATATCTACATGTTTTATGCACACTTTATGTCATATTCGTGCATTTTCTGGAACTAACCTATTAACAAGATGCCGAAGAGCCAGTTGCTGTTTTCTCCTGTTTTTGGTTTCAGAAATCCTAGTAACGAAATATTCTCGGAATTGGACGAAATCAACGCCCAGGGTCCTATTTTGCCACGAAGCTTCCAGAAGACCGAAGGGGAGTCGAAGTGGGGCCACGAGGTGCCGCCACACTAGGGCGGCGCGGCCTGGTGTGTGGGGCCCTCGTGTGGCCCCCCGTGTTGCCCTTCCGCCTACTTAAAGCCTCCGTCGCGAAACCCCCAGTACCGAGAGCCACGATACGGAAAACCTTACTGAGACGCCGCCGCCGCCAATCCCATCTCGGGGGATTACGGAGATCTCCTCCGGCACCCTGCCGGAGAGGGGATTCATCTCCCGGAGGACTCTTCACCGCCATGGTCGCCTCCGGAGTGATGAGTGAGTAGTTCACCCCTGGACTATGGGTCCATAGAAGTAGCTAGATGGTTGTCTTCTCCTCATTGTGCTTCATTGTTGGATCTTGTGAGCTGCCTAACATGATCAAGATCATCTATCTGTAATGCTATATGTTGTGTTTGTCGGGATCCGATGGATAGAGAACACTATGTTATGTTAATTATCAAGTTATTACCTATGTGTTGTTTATGATCTTGCATGCTCTCCTTTATTAGTAGAGGCTCTAGCCAAGTTTTTGCTCTTAACTCCAAGAGGGAGTATTTATGCTCGATAGTGGGTTCATGCCTCCATTGAATCGGGACGGTGACGGAAAGTTCTAAGGTTGTGGATGTCGTTGTTGCCACTAGGGACAAAACATTGATGCTATGTCTAAGGATGTAGTTATTGATTACATTACGCACCATACTTAATGCAATTGTCTCGTTGTTTTGCAACTTAATACTGGAAGGGGTTCGGATGATAACCTGAAGGTGGACTTTTTAGGCATAGATGCATGCTTGGATGGCGGTCTATGTACTTTGTCGTAATGCCCAATTAAATCTCACTATATTTATCATGTCATGTATGTGCATTGTTATGCCCTCTCTATTTGTCAATTGCCCGACTGTAATTTGTTCACCCAACATGCTTTTATCTTATGGGAGAGACACCTCTAGTGAACTGTGGACCCCGGTCCTATTCTTTACATCTGAGATACAAATCTGCTGCTATTGTTCTTTACTGTTCTTGCAAACAATCATCTTCCACACAATACGGTTAATCCTTTGTTACTGCAAGCCGGTGAGATTGACAACCTCACTGTTTCGTTGGGGCAAAGTACTTTGGTTGTGTTGTGCGAGTTCCACGTTGGCGCCGGAATCTCCGGTGTTGCGCCGCACTACATCCCGCCGCCATCAACCTTCAACGTGCTTCTTGACTCCTACTGGTTCGATTAAACCTTGGTTTCTTACGAGGGAAACTTGCCGCTGTGCGCATCACACCTTCCTCTTGGGGTTCCCAACGGACGTGTCAACTACACGCATCAAGCAAATTTACGGCGCCGTTGCTGGGGAGATCAAGACACGCTGCAAGGGGAGTCTCCACTTCCCAATCTCTTTACTTTGTTTTTGTCTTGCTTTATTTTATTTACTACTTTGTTTGTTGCATTATATCAAAACACAAAAAAATTAGTTGCTACCTTTACTTTATTCTATCTGTCTTGCACTCTATATCAAAAACACAAAAAAATTAGTTACTTGCATTTGCTTTACTTATTTCAACATGTTTCCTTTTAATTTTACCGTAAAAGACATACCGGTAGGACATGGGTCTATAGTTGGGAGAAACAATATAGAAGAATTTTTCAATCATGTTAGTACCGTTGAAGATTTTGAAGATAGACACTTGGTAGAACTTGCTCCTACTTATGAAATTGTTGCTGCTGCTTTAGTTCGCATGTTGGAGACTAAATTTGTTAATCTCAATCCTATAATCCAACACATGTTTCTTACACTCGGTGATATGGAAGAAGGGGAAAAGAAAGATTTTGTTTTAGAAACCCTTCTTAGAGAATTTGGTGGTTTAGCAAGAGAGGCTAGAAAGGTCTTTAGTAAATATAAGATGCTTGGTTCTTATACCAATTTTGCTAGTATCCTTGAAAAGATGGACATGGAGAGAATAAGGTACACTAATAACATTAATGATGGTGGGGAGATCAAAGCACCAATACCATGTAAGCTCCTAGCAATGAATGAAGCGCTAGAAAATAACTATGCTTGGCTTGTTCCTGAAAATTTGTTTGATGAGAGTAGCAAGCCCAAGACTAATGAAAAGGGAGCCGCTGAAACTTATGTATCCAATATACTATGCATGGTTGAGAAAACCCCAAACCCCGCTGAAGATTCATCATCTCTCGATAATACTTGATATACACTTTCTGCGCCTAGCTGAAAGGCGTTAAAGAAAAGCGCTTAGACAACCCATGTTTTTACTACAGTATTTTTGTTTTATATTTGAGTCTTGGAAGTTGTTTACTACTGTAGCAACCTCTCCTTATCTTAGTTTTGTGTTTTGTTGTGCCAAGTAAAGTCTTTGATAGTAAAGTGAATACTAGATTTGGATTACTGCGCAGAAATAGATTTCTTTGCTGTCATGAATCTGGGCCTAATTTTCTGTAGGTAATTCAGAAAATTAAGGCAATTTACGTGAGTGATCCTCAGATATGTACGCAACTTTCATTAAATTTGGGCATTTTCATTTGAGCAAGTCTGGTGCCTCAATAAAATCCATCTTTACGGACTGTTCTGTTTTGACAGATTCTGCCTTTTATTTCGCATTGCCTCTTTTGCTATGTTGGATGAATTTCTTTGATCCATTAATGTCCAGTAGCTTTATGCAATGTCCAGAAGTGTTAAGAATGATTGTGTCACCTCTGAACATGTTAATTTTTATTGTCCACTAACCCTCTAATGAGTTGTTTCGAGTTTGGTGTGGAGGAAGTTTTCAAGGATCAAGAGAGGAGTATGATACAATATGATCAAGGAGAGTGAAAGCTCTAAGCTTGGGGATGCCCCGGTGATTCACCCTGCATATTTTAAGAAGACTCAAGCGTCTAAGCTTGGGGATGCCCAAGGCATCCCCTTCTTCATCGACAACATTATCGGTTCCTCCCCGAAACTATATTTTTATTCCGTCACATCTTATGTGCTTTGCTTGGAGCGTCGGTTTGTTTTTGTTTTTGTTTTTGTTTGAATAAATGGATCCTAGCATTCACTGTATGGGAGAGAGACACGCTCCGCTGTTGCATATGGACAAGTATGTCCTTAGGCTTTACTCATAATATTCATGGCGAAGTTTCTTCTTCGTTAAATTGTTATATGGTTGGAATTGGAAAATGCTACATGTAGTAATTCTAAAATGTCTTGAATAATTTGATACTTGGCAATTGTTGTGCTCATGTTTAAGCTCTTGCATCATATACTTTGCACCCATTAATGAAGAAACACCTAGAGCTTGCTAATTTGGTTTGCATATTTGGTCTCTCTAAAGTCTAGATAATTTCTAGTATTGAGTTTTGAACAACAAGGAAGACGGTGTAGAGTCTTATAATGTTTACAATATGCCTTTTATGTGAGTTTTGCTGCACCGTTCATCCTTGTGTTTGTTTCAAATAACCCGTCTAGCCTAAACCTTGTATCGAGAGGGAATACTTCTCATGCATCCAAAATCCTTGAGCCAATCACTATGCCATTTGTGTCCACCATACCTACCTACTACATGGTATTTCTCTGCCATTCCAAAGTAAATTGCTTGAGTGCTACCTTTAAAATTCCATAATTCGCCTTTGCAATATATAGCTCATGGGACAAATAGCTTAAAAACTATTGTGGTATTGAATATGTACTTATGCACTTTATCTCTTATTAAGTTGCTTGTTGTGCGATAACCATGTTTCGGGGACGCCATCAACTATTCTTTGTTGAATATCATGTGAGTTGCTATGCATGTCCGTCTTGTCTGAAGTAAGAGAGATCTACCACCTTAATGGTTGGAGCATACATATTGTTAGAGAAGAACATTGGGCCGCTAACTAAAGCCATGATTCATGGTGGAAGTTTCAGTTTTGGACATATATCCTCAATCTCATATGAGAATAATAATTGTTGCCACATGCTTATGCATTAAAGAGGAGTCCATTATCTCGTTGTCCATGTTGTCCCGGTATGGATGTCTAAGTTGAGAATAATCAAAAGCGAGAAATCCAAAATGCGAGCTTTCTCCTTAGACCTTTGTACAGGTGGCATGGAGGTACCCCATTGTGACACTTGGTTAAAACATGTGTATTGCGATGATCCGGTAGTCCAAGCTAATTAGGACAAGGTGCGGGCACTATTAGTATACTATGCATGAGGCTTGCAACTTGTAAGATATAATTTACATAACTCATATGCTTTATTACTACCGTTGACAAAATTGTTTCATGTTTTCAAAATAAAAGCTCTAGCACAAATATAGCAATCGATGCTTTCCTCTTCGAAGGACCATTCTTTTTTACTTTTATGTTGAGTCAGTTCACCTATTTCTCTCCACCTCAAGAAGCAAACACTTGTGTGAACTGTGCATTGATTCCTACATACTTGCATATTGGACTTGTTATACTCTATGTTGACAATTATCCATGAGAT
>NC_061508.1:154165714-154176548 GCF_022539505.1 Lolium rigidum
TCTAAAGGTATGATTGCTGCACCCCCATGGGGCTCAACGAGGCTATCCACGGCAGGCACCTCTCATGCGCGGGTTGGGCGACTCGCGACTCCACCGATACGGCCACGTGTCAGCATATGATTGGCTCATATGAGAGTACATAAGTAAAAGAATCAGGAAGAGGAAAGAGGTCACGACCAAGCAAACCCTATCCGCTCGTGTCTCGCAGCCGCCGCGCACCTCCCATCCCCGCCGCCGCCTCTCCCTTCGCCTCGCCCGTCCTCCTCCTCTCTCCCATCGCCTCCACATCTCGTCCCTACCACTCTCCATTGCGCCTGGGGCCGGCGAGGAGCTCCTCCTGCACAGAGAGGCAGAAGGGGCGAGTTTGTGGGAGGAACGCCGCTGTCTTCAGCGCAAGCCGTCAAAGAGAGGAGGAGGAGGTGCTGTGGCAGCGCTTGGACTCGCCGGAGGCCGCCAGAGATCGAGGCGCCGCAAAGGAGATCGAGGTCGTCGGCGACGCAGGTCAAGTGCGGGGAGTGACCTGGTGTGCAAACCCTAGCCGCCATGGTTTCGTGCCCCTCGAGCTCGTGCCGATTCACGTCCTGCGGCCCCTCGTCGAGCTTGTTGTCGTCTTGCGAGCCCAGGTGAGCCGCCACCAAAGCTCATCCTTGGTCTCCCCTATTGCTCTGCTTCCATTCTTCCCTCTTTCTAGGTGGTGAGAGGTTACGTCATTTTGATTTGATCCCCACAGTTGCTCACATCAGATCTCCAGAGAATGGTAATCAGATCTCCAGAAAATGTTAATGGCCAAAATTTGTTCGCCCACACCCATATTTATGAGATACTATTACAAGAGGATGCTCATTGTGACTAGATGTTGACCACATGGAATAGTTAATAGGTAGTTTCCAAGATCATAACCGACATGAAAATCCACTTCTTATAACTTGCAATCTATCTGATGCGTATTGGCTCAGTTATCTGTGTGCTTTTCTGCATCTTTGAAGTTTTATTTATAGCCTGAAGGTTTTATCTGTTGTAGTTGGTTGGCGATTTTATGTAAACAGTTGCAGGCCATTTTTATCCACTTCTCTTCATTCTCTTGGCAATGCCCAATTTTCCTTGTTTAATTTGGTGCTCTTTTTGTCATGTACAGGTTGATGCTGAATTGCTTCAGAATCAATTACATACGTATGCTTCCACATGATTGATGATGTGCCCACAGGAGAGGTGTTAAATTTTTTTAACAGTCTTATTTCTATCTACAGATTACTAAGTTCACCGTGCAATATATATATTCTGTATCTAAACTGAGTTCCAACCTGTTTTCCTTCATGATGACAGGCTCCGAAAGTTGATGGTGGAAGGGCTGCTTGAATCAGATGCTAGATAGTTGCAGTCTTCTACGGAAAACGGTTCCTACTGTAAAATGAAATTCTTGAGCGATAGGTATATATTGTTTCTTAAGACTGGATTTTGTAGTTGTTTTGTCTATGAAGTTAATTGGTTGAATTATATATAGAACTTGCCTAAAATTTGCACTGTTTGCATTTTTCCAATATTAAGTAGCTACTCATGTACAATTCCATCGCTCATCTAAGAATAAAAAGATCTATGATTCAAAAAAGAGAGATCTAAACCTTCTATTTGTTAGGACTGATTTGAAAACTAGGATAAGATGTCTACCTTACAATATATATACAAAGAACAAATTATGCTACGTGGAAACTCTAATTATCCTGCAACATCTTAGTATACTTTTGTCGAGATTTGATTCTATCTGCGATTTACTGGGTAAGAATCTATAAAAGTGGTCTGGTATGCATAACTGAATACATCCTAGACCATCCAATGAAGTTTTCTTATTCAGAAAAAGAGGTCCTTTGGTGTTGCGCACTATTTTTGCTCCTACTTGTGATGGCTTCAGTTTGCCTTGCGTTTGTTTTGCAGGTTGTAGTCGTGTTTGCTGTTATTCCTTTACCATCTGCGGGAGGTGCTGCAATATATCAAGTAGTTATCCGAGTTTCTTTTTTCTTTCACACTTCTCTATTTATTTTAACAAAGTTGTTCTATATTTTTCTCTTGCTGACATGAATTCATCAATTAAAGGGTGCAGCTGTTCCATGATCCCCAGTTCGACGGCGAGCTTGAATAGCCGGCCCAGCACTATGCACTGGTAATATTGCTGAGAAACATTGTTGATTATAGATTCAATATGGTTTTTGGATCTTTGTTCCGTCGGAATACTGAGCATAGACAGTGATGATTCATTGCTTGCTGTTTAAATCATACTTTATTATTCCCCTTTTGACTATTACAGTGTGTACAAGCAAGGTATGGATTGAAGCAAAAGTCCCTAAACAAGCAACAAGTGATGACATGGTCTCAATTTGCACTACAGGCTGGTCACCTTCTCCAAATTCTTCAAATGTTGTGCGCTTAAGTGAAAATGAGGTGGGAATATCTCAACAAGCCATTCTGATGTGTATTCCATTGGTACTTTGTTCTATGCATCTCCACCAAATAACTCTATTTAGTTGTGTCCAGCTGTTGTAGGTGATATCTAATATCGCTCTTCGCCATTCCACTCTACATAATTATATATTGTGAAGCACTTCAAAAGGTTTACTTTTTATTTCTTGGGGTGTTATTCTTTCCTAAATTTAGTGTACATTTTTTTATCTCCTTAAATGTTGGTTAATATCAGGAAATATGGATCCTCTGAATACAGTTGTGGTTGGTTCTTCGGAATTCACAGACATATTGTTTATACTTTGTCCTACATGTTATAGGATGTAGGTTGGTGTTTCATGAAACTCATAATCAGACATGGTGATTAAAACTAATGGTGCATTAGTATCTTATTAAACTATGGTCAGTCAACCATTTTTTTGGGAATAGTGTTATATCATAATACCAATGATCAGTTCAGGAGAGATGAACATAATATTGAGAAAACTGGGTTTAGGAGAGATGAACATAATATTGAGAAAACTGGGAGCTACATGCTAACAGTGATCTTAAAATATTTATGTTTTCTGTACCCATGTTCCCCTCGGCTGTTTTTGGACTACTATGGAATTAGTGATTCGTGCTTGCTTTTAGTCCCATTTAGTGTTTCAGATGTAGCTTGATTTACATTTCTGGCATTCTTATATGTCTGCTCTAGATTGATCTATATACTGCTTTACTTTTGATATAGTTAGGAAGGATTCTGTGAGCGTCATGGAGGGAAAACATAATGCTTGCACATTGTCTTCTGAATACGGCTCATAAATGTAGAGATAACTTAATCTTCTTTTAGTTTGTTGGGTAGTGAGTGTAGACTTTGCAAATCACTGCAGGTGAGCATAGCAATTTTCATAGAAGATATATTTTTTGGAATGATCGGTTTTGGCGCTGCGTAAGCATTTCCTTCAATTTTCTACACTTCGGACATGGAGTTGATGATTATGCTACCAATCGGATACATCATACAACCCCATTAAATATATCTTTGTAACTAGCTGTACCTTTCACGGTCCCTGATTTGACGTTGTTCCCTTTTGAAAGTAGCTATTGTTGTGGTGTCTAGGCAGTAGAGTACGAAAGTAAGACCTACAATGACTACTACCCCTGCATATGTGTTGCTGCTACAACGAGAGCGCTCGTAGGCCTAATGGTGCAGCAATTGAGATTTTATCCCATTTCTTAGTTTCTTCTCTGCCCTGATTTTACCCCAATTCTTTCCTCTTTTTTAGTTAATCCATTCGCTTTTTGTTTATTTTTACTGTGCTTCCATTCACTGATTTATTTTCCTCTTTATCCTTTCCTGCGTGCCTTTTCAATTTCTACTTTCACACATGATCAAAAATTTGTTTCTTTTGCTTTTTGCTTGACATAGTTGCTTTTTTCCATTTTCTTTGCAGGTTGTTGTCTTGCTGGAGATTGTTGCCCGAGAGCTTAGTGGGTGGCATCTTTATGCTTTTGCTGGATTTAGGATCCGGCCTTATTGCCGGTATGCTGTAGACCTTGATGTAGATTTATAGTGAATTCAAAGCCACCTCCTATGTTGGTATTTATTTCCATCTTTCTGTTATAACTTACTTGCCCACTTCATATCCCTGCCATACATATACCTCTTCTGGTGTGTTTGATTTTGTCAAAAACAATCTGTACTTGTTTTGTGAATGGCCATGAAAATGCAGCTATTTACATACTGACCGCAGATGGAGGTTTATTTGAAATAGTGTCTATGCATACATGATTTCTGTTCTTTTTTTGCTGGGGCCTTTGCTATTATGCACATACGTTTGTGGTTAATTAAAGCTATAGATTAGCTCACACATGGTTTCTGTTCTCTACTAATGAACTACTAATCAATTTGTTACGAACTAATCCATTCATCCATTATCATTTACTCTAACTCTATTTCCTATGTTGGAACTAATCCATTCATCCACTATCATTTATACTCTAACTCTATTTCCTATGTTGAAAGCTATGGAAACATATCCCAAAATTATATATTGATGTGTTATGAGCCACTCCCTTTCCACACTGTCTGGTTTTTAATCTTAAGGCTTAACAAACCTATATATGCTAAGCTCCTCTTTTACTTACCAATTAAATGTTGCCAAGATATTTATGTATTGTTTCAGGGTCAATTTTCTTGGGAAGGCTGTGGCAATGCCTTTTGTCGCAATCCTTGAAGAATTTACATGAAGGTGCCGAGTGACCTGGTCTTGAATATATAACATCACCTCTTGTGCATAGCCCCGAAAAAATCCAGCCATTTTTTTGATTTATACAGACCATCTCCTGCTACCACCATTTATTTCATTCAGCTCAACGGCTATTCTTGCGGAAGCACATGCAAAGTGTGAATATATAGTTCGATACATTGGCATGTATTGTGATCAGTGAGGTCATCCTAGCGTAGCCAGTTAAGAACTATTGAGCCTTTTAGTTTGATCTAATTAGAACTAGCTGGATTGTGCTTAATGATAGAGGAAATGATGTCAACATATAGCCTACATTTTAAAAATCAGGAGGAAGATGAAGTAGGTTAAGTGTGGGCTGGTACTGGTATTTGCATAAGTTTTTTTCCCTAAGTATCAAACTAAATATCAAGTTTTTTAGCACCTTATCTACAATTGGACCTGACACCTATGAAAGGAAGCTATTTCTTACCCTTCATGCTGGTAGAATTGGTGAAGATGGATAACCAGTAAACATAAGTTTATTTTTCCAGTAACCACTACTTCTACCTCCTGATTAGATACCACCTTCCGAAGCTTTATTGTCAACACAACCTAGATAAGTACAAAACTGAACATATTTATGTATGCGATTGTCTAATCTACTGACTGACTTTGAGATCTATTATATAAGGGAAATCATCAGAACTTATAGATAAAAGAGAGCTTTATCCTTTCAGCCTTTCAAGTATACTTGGCTCAAATTAGTATGAGAATATCCGAAACTTCTTACGGCACAATTATTTTCCAAAGCTTCGCTAAAAGACAACAAGTTTTAGTAGTGCATATGCATTTTTTTCACAAATGACTCAACTAAGACATGGTCATTGTGGAGTGAATTTGCCTTGTGGCTGATACTTTTTCCACCTTTGCTACCGTGGAACACGGCTCTGCTTCTTCATTTATGAAAAATATTCCATCAATTCTATTAACTACTACTTTTCCGATGATCGTCCAGCTATACTATGACTTAGCTAACTGTAGTATTGCTCATGCTCTTCGAGACCATTCAGATTTTGGAACTACAAAGATGCTATCCAATAAATATGAATACAAAGCAAGAGAATGTCCTCAACTTTTCTCTGACTTATTAACATTTATCATTGCTCAACCTGCTGTGTCTCTTTAGTTTTCACCATTTCTCATGTGACGCATGAAAAGTTTCGTATACCATAAGGTCTTGTTTTTGCTGGCTAAAATTCAGCCTTCTTGGTAATTTGGATGGATAAAGTTCCTATGTTGATTCACTTCTTGTATAAAAAGTTTGCAGGTTGTCGACGTACAAACCATGGGCTGATGTATCACCCAAGAAGAAGGCAGTACTCCGACAGTCGTCCAACGAGACTATGAGGTGTGATCATCGGTACCTAAACTGAGATCGCTTCCTCTCTTGGTTCCATGTAGGTTATCATGCCATTTATGGATGATGTTTGGTCTTAGGCTATGTGTAGTAAGTAATGGATACCTTTACTGACAAATTTTATGGGAACCTTGTGTGTATGTACCTATTGTTATTTCAGAACCATATGATCAATTTAACTTTACTCGGTTGTCCGCTATGTATTCTACGTCCGCTTCTATATGGTTTTGAACAACATTACTGCTTCCTCTCTGCGAACCAAAACTATTCTTGCTTAAGTAAAATTTTCTAACTTAAATGGAGTGACAATGGCTCCTGGTTTCTTGGAAAATCCATTTGGATATATTGGACAAATTTGTAGAACTTCACAGGACTATTTTTTTCAGTCTCAACCTGATAAGAACTCCACCAGCTCCACCAGCTATTTACCCGGGAGCTCATATACATCAGACGTATTTGCAAGATTGTGTTAGATAATCTAATTTCAGAATGCAATTGCATGTAAAGTTCCATCTTCATTGACATTCATCACTAATTTTAGTCAACATACTATAGATTTTTATGGTCTTTATACAAAACCTGCAATGGCATGAGTTTTACGGGGTCGTGCGCCAAGGCGCACATCTAAATCTAGTACATGTTATAAGTTGAAAGCAACCGCTGAAACTTAATCTTCCTTTGTGTTGCTTCAATACCTTTACTTTGATTTATTGCTTTATGAGTTAACTCTTATGCAAGGCTTATTGATGCTTGTCTTGAAGTACTATTCATGAAAAGTCTTTTCTTTATGATTCACTTGTTTACTCATGTCATTACCATTGTTTTGATCGCTGCATTCATTACATATGTTTACAAATAGTATGATCAAGGTTATGATGGCATGTCACTCCAGAAATTATCTTTGTTATCGTTTTACCTGCTCGGGACGAGCAGAACTAAGCTTGGGGATGCTGATACGTCTCCGACGTATCGATAATTTCTTGTGTTCCATGCTACATTATTGATGATATCTACATGTTTTATGCACACTTTATGTCATATTCGTGCATTTTCTGGAACTAACCTATTAATAAGATGCCGAAGAGCCAGTTGATGTTTTCTGCTGTTTTTGGTTTCAGAAATCCTAGTAACGAAATATTCTCGGAATTGGACGAAATCAACGCCCAGGGTCCTATTTTGCCACGAAGCTTCCAGAAGACCGAAGGGGAGTCGAAGTGGGGCCACGAGGTGCCGCCACACTAGGGCGGCGCGGCCTGGCCCTTGGCCGCGCCGGCCTGGTGTGGGGGCCCCTCGTGTGGCCCCCCGCGTTGCCCTTCCGCCTACTTAAAGCCTCCGTCGCGAAACCCCCAGTACCGAGAGCCACGATACGGAAAACCTATGCGAGACGCCGCCGCCGCCAATCCCATCTCGGGGGATTCGGAGATCTCCTCCGGCACCCTGCCGGAGAGGGGATTCATCTCCCGGAGGACTCTTCACCGCCATGGTCGCCTCCGGAGTGATGAGTGAGTAGTTCACCCCCGGACTATGGGTCCATAGAAGTAGCTAGATGGTTGTCTTCTCCTCATTGTGCTTCATTGTTGGATCTTGTGAGCTGCCTAACATGATCAAGATCATCTATCTGTAATGCTATATGTTGTGTTTGTCGGGATCCGATGGATAGAGAACACTATGTTATGTTAATTATCAAGTTATTACCTATGTGTTGTTTATGATCTTGCATGCTCTCCGTTATTAGTAGAGGCTCTGGCCAAGTTTTTGCTCTTAACTCCAAGAGGGAGTATTTATGCTCGATAGTGGGTTCATGCCTCCATTGAATCCGGGACGATGGATGAAAGTTCTAAGGTTGTGGATGTGTGTTGCCACTAGGGATAAAACATTGATGCTATGTCTAAGGATGTAGTTATTGATTACATTACGCACCATACTTAATGCAATTGTCTGTTGTTTTGCAACTTAATACTGGAAGGGGTTCGGATGATAACCTCGAAGGTGGACTTTTTAGGCATAGATGCATGCTTGGATGGCGGTCTATGTACTTTGTCGTAATGCCCAATTAAATCTCACTATATTTATCATGTCATGTATGTGCATTGTTATGCCCTCTCTAGTTGTCAATTGCCCGACTGTAATTTGTTCACCCAACATGCTTTTATCTTATGGGAGAGACACCTCTAGTGAAATGTGGACCCCGGTCCTATTCTTTACATCTGAGATACAAATCTGCTGCTATTGTTCTTTACTGTTCTTGCAAACAATCATCTTCCAGACAATACGGTTAATCCTTTGTTACAGCAAGCCGGTGAGATTGACAACCTCACTGTTTCGTTGGGGCAAAGTACTTTGGTTGTGTTGTGCGAGGTTCCACGTTGGCGCCGGAATCTCCGGTGTTGCGCCGCACTACATCCCGTCGCCATCAACCTTCAACGTGCTTCTTGACTCCTACTGGTTCGATTAAACCTTGGTTTCTTACTGAGGGAAACTTGCCGCTGTGCGCATCACACCTTCCTCTTGGGGTTCCCAACGGACGTGTCAACTACACGCATCAACCCTCCCCCGAATCCTCTAGCGTCCATTCGGCCCCAACTTAAGCCATCCTATGGCATCTGTCTGTTCCCCACGACGACAGTTGGCGCCCACCGTGGGGCATGAAGTGGCGCTTGCTGGAGTTCATATTCGGGCGGGCATCCTCGAGGTCGCCGGCGAGCGGACGGTGTCTGCGCTCGTCCAGCGCCTCTACTCCATGGACTTCATCAACGACAACGCGGGCTGCTTCGCCAACAGCGGCATCTTCCCCAAGAACGGCCGCATCGTCGAGTTCGGCAGCCATCGCGTCTACTTCGGCACCGTCCCTGTGCGCCAGCGCCTCTCGCCGGTGCTGGTGGCACCGGACCCGCCAAGGTGTCTCTGTGTTGGCCGCGCCGTCGGCAGCGTCGAGGTGATGATGGCCGGCGCGGTCGGCGCAGGCAAGGAGGCTGTGGATGAAGGTGCAGGCCGTGCGGCTTCGACCCGTGCGGCCAAGCCACCGCTGGAGCGCGACGCTGGCGCTGCGGGAGCATCTTCCGCGCCACCGGAAACACCACTCCAAGCGGCGATGAACGTGCTGGCAACGCCCATCGCGCAGAACATCGACCCGGCAGCGGCTCAGAAGGAGCTGGAGGCACAACGCCAGAAGATGATCGCGAACGGCGCCGACATCGTCCGGGCGCAGCGCGAGCTGAACCTAACCCTACGTGAGTACAACGCTGCCCATGGCTTTGCTTCTGTTAGCGCTCATGCTGCTAGGATACCGGAGAACCGGCTTAAAGCTCGCAATCTAGATCAGGATTTGCGCAAGGAAGTTCTTGCCGGCAAAAGTACCTCTACATCCGTGAGCATCGTAGAGAAACCTAAGTACAGTAGCCTGGATAAAACTATAAAAGCTGCTAAGGCTGCAGTAGAGCTATGTGAGTCGCTTTCCGGAGATGCTTTGGCAAAACAGCAAGAGCGTGTTAGAGAGCTGCTGGAGACTATCGAGCAGCAAAACGATGAGTAGCTCGCTAGGCTGAACAAGGCCGCGGCCTCAAAATCCGCGCGTTCAACAAAGAATGCCGGAAGCAAGTCCCATGGGCAGGCCTCGTCCCCCCATCCGGACAGAAGGAGAGAAAAAGAGGTGATCCGGTTCTTGCCGGAAAGCAACAAGCCGGGCAACACGATGCCGGTAGAAAAAGCCAAGGGGCAGAACGAGGTTACGCCAAAGGAGGCTATGCCGGAAACAATCATGCCGGTAGATATGAAACCGGGCAAAATTATCGAGCTGCAAGGGCAACGTATGATGAGGAGGAAATGCCTCCCCCGAGGTACCGGCAGGCAAGGGCCGCGGTACCGGAATGTTACGATGAAGCTGATTCGACAAGACTCACCGCTTACCGGAACCCATTGGGAGAGCGCGTGGGAGAAAGACACCTGCCAGAACGGGATGCGAGGCACCGTCTGGATAGAGTGTATTTGTCTGAAATGATCGAGGCGGAGGGTCCCCCGGGTCCAAAGTGCTTTGGCCCAAGGATCATGAAAGAGGAGCCACCGGTTCGCAACTTCCAGCTGCCCCGTGACACGAAAACATATGATGGCACCACTAAGCCGGAAGATTGGCTTGCGGATTACGTAACCGCGGTATACGTCGCTGGCGGCGGAGGAAGTGTAGCCGGAGGAGGAAACCGGTGCTGGGCCGTGAGAATTGTGCCAACGTTCCTAGTGGGACCGGCAAGAATCTGGCTGAACAACTTGCCGGCAGGAAGCATAAACGGTTGGTTGGACTTTGAGGAAGCTTTTGTGAGCAACTTCAGTAGCACCTACCGGAGGCCCAACAGGCCTCAGCAGCTCGCTTTGTGCGTGCAGCGCCCACAGGAAACAGACCGGGATTACCTGACCCGGTGGAACTCCATTAGAAACTCTTGTGAAGGGGTGATAGAAGCGCAAGCCATAGCTTGGTTTTGCAATGGATGCCGCAGAGGTTCGCCGTTGTGGCAAAGCTACAGCGGAACATGCCGGTAACTTTGGCGGAGATGATACGTGTGGCGGATAACTACGCATTGGGAGACCCAATGCAACCGGCGGTACAAGCTGAGCCGAAACAATCAAACCCGCCTCAGCAGCGCCAGGAACAATACCAGGACAACAGGAACAACAAGAGGAGAGAGGATTTCCCGGATCGAATGTACGGTCCTGTTATCACCAGAATTTGACCGGATCGGAGGTGGGCCGCGATTGAAGATGGGCT
>NC_061508.1:154176648-154201501 GCF_022539505.1 Lolium rigidum
TTCGAACTCCATTCCATATTCAAGTTCTACCATTTCAACATCAAACCTTAAGTGTGTCACCCTACGGTTCGCGAACTATGCGGACATGGTTGAGTACTCTCTCCGACCAATAACCAATAGCGGGATCCGGAGATCCATAATGGCTCCCACATATTCAACGATGACTTCGGTGATCGAATGAACCATTCACATACGATACCAATTCCCTTTGTCACGCGATATTTTACTTGTCCGAGGTTTGATCATCGGTATCACTCTATACCTTGTTCAACCTCGTCTCCCCGACAAGTACTCTTTACTCGTACCGTGGTATGTGGTCTCTTATGAACTTATTCATATGCTTGCAAGACATTAGACGACATTCCACCGAGAGGGCCCGGAGTATATCTATCCGTCATCGGGATGGACAAATCCCACTCGTTGATCCATATGCCTCAACTCATACTTTCCGGATACTTAATCCCACCTTTATAACCACCCATTTACGCGAGTGGCGTTTGATGTAATCAAAGTACCTTTCCGGTATAAGTGATTTACATGATCTCATGGTCATAAGGACTAGGTAACTATGTATCGAAAGCTTATAGCAAATAACTTAATGACGAGATCTTATGCTACGCTTAATTGGGTGTGTCCATTACATCATTCATACAATGATATAACCTTGTTATTAATAACATCCAATGTTCATGATTATGAAACTAATCATCCATTAATCACAAGCTAGTTAAGAGGCATACTAGGGACTCTTTGTTTGTCTACATATCACACATGTACTAATGTTTCGGTTAATAAAATTATAGCATGATATATAAACATTTATCATACATAAAGATATAAATAATAACCACTTTATTATTGCCTCTAGGGCATATCTCCTTCACAGTTCACACAAGTGTTTGCTTCTTGAGGTGGAGAGAGATAGGTGAACTGACTCAACATAAAAGTAAAAGAAAGGTCCTTCAAAGAGGAAAGCATCGATTGCTATATTTGTGCTAGAGCTTTTATTTTGAAAACATGAAACAATTTTGTCAACGGTAGTAATAAAGCATATGAGTTATGTAAATTATATCTTACAAGTTGCAAGCCTCATGCATAGTATACTAATAGTGCCCGCACCTTGTCCTAATTAGCTTGGACTACCGGATCATCGCAATACACATTTTTTAACCAAGTGTCACAATGGGGTACCTCCATGCCGCCTGTACAAAGGTCTAAGGAGAAAGCTCGCATTTTGGATTTCTCGCTTTTGATTATTCTCAACTTAGACATCCATACCGGGACAACATGGACAACGGATAATGGACTCCTCTTTAATGCATAAGCATCCGGCAACAATTATTATTCTCATATGAGATTGAGGATATATGTCCAAAACTGAAACTTCCACCATGAATCATGGCTTTAGTTAGCGGCCCAATGTTCTTCTCTAACAATATGTATGCTCCAACCATTAAGGTGGTAGATCTCTCTTACTTCGGACAAGACGGACATGCATAGCAACTCACATGATATTCAACAAAGAATAGTTGATGGCGTCCCCGAAACATGGTTATCGCACAACAAGCAACTTAATAAGAGATAAAGTGCATAAGTACATATTCAATACCACAATAGTTTTTAAGCTATTTGTCCCATGAGCTATATATTGCAAAGGTGAATGATGGAATTTTAAAGGTAGCACTCAAGCAATTTACTTTGGAATGGCGGAGAAATACCATGTAGTAGGTAGGTATGGTGGACACAAATGGCATATTGGTTGGCTCAAGGATTTTGGATGCATGAGAAGTATTCCCTCTCGATACAAGGTTTAGGCTAGCAAGGTTATTTGAAACAAACACAAGGATGAACGGTGCAGCAAAACTCACATAAAAGACATATTGTAAACATTATAAGACTCTACACCGTCTTCCTTGTTGTTCAAAACTCAATACTAGATATTATCTAGACTCTAGAGAAACCAAATATGCAAACCAAATTAGCAAGCTCTAAGTGTTTCTTCATTAATGGGTGCAAAGTATATGATGCAAGAGCTTAAACATGAGCACAACAATTGCCAAGTATCAATTTATCCAAGACATTTTAGAATTACTACATGTAGCATTTTCAGTTTCCAACCATATAACAATTAACGAAGTAGTTTCAACCTTCGCCATGAAAATTAAAAGCTAAGAACACATGTGTTCATACGAACCAGCGGAGCGTGTATCTCTCCCACACAAGAATTTATTCAAACAAAAACAAAAACAAGAAACATACAGACGCTCCAAGTAAAGTACATAAGATGTGGCCGAATAAAAATATAGTTTCAAGAGAAGGAACCTGATAAGTTGTCGATGAAGAAGGGGATGCCTTGGGCATCCCCAAGCTTAGATGCTTGAGTCTTCTTGAAATATGCAGGGGTGAACCACCGGGCATCCCCAAGCTTAGAGCTTTCACTCTTCTTGATCATAGTATATCATCCTCCTCTCTTGATCCTTGAAAACTTCCTCCACACCAAACTCGAAACAACTCATTAGAGGGTTAGTGCACAATAAAAATTCACATGTTAAGAGGTGACACAATCATTCTTAACACTTCTGGACATTGCATAAAGCTACTGGACATTAATGGATCAAATAAATTCATCCAACATAGCAAAAGAGGCAATGCGAAATAAAAGGCAGAATCTGTCAAAACAGAACAGTCCGTAAAGATGGATTTTATTGAGGCACCAGACTTGCTCAAATGAAAATGCCCAAATTGAATGAAAGTTGCGTACATATCTGAGGATCACTCACGTAAATTGGAATAATTTTCTGAGTTACCTACAGAGAATTAGACCCAGATTCGTGACAGCAAAGAAATCTGTTTCTGCGTAGTAATCCAAATCTAGTATTCACTTTACTATCAAAGACTTTACTTGGCACAACAAAACACAAAACTAAGGTAAGGGGAGGTTGCTACAGTAGTAAACAACTTCCAAGACACAAATATAAAACAAAGTACTATAGCAAAATAACACATGGGTTATCTCCCAAGAAGTTCTTTCTTTATAGCCATTAAGATGGGCTCAGCAGTTTTAATGATGCTCACATGAAAAATAGAGTATGAGGCAAAAGAGAGCATCAAGAAGCAAATTCAAAACAAATTTAAGTCTAACATGCTTCCTATGCATAGATATCTTGTAAATAAACAAGTTCATGAAGAGCAAAGTAACAAGCATAGGAAGATAAAACAAGTGTAGCTTCAAAAATTTCAGCACATAGAGAGGCATTTTAGTAACATGAAAATTTCTACAACCATATTTTCCTCTCTCATAATAACTTTCAGTAGCATCATGAGCAAACTCAACAATATAACTATCAAATGAAACATTCTTATCATGAGTCTCATGCATAAAATTATTACTACTCCCAACATAAGCATAGTCAATTTTATTGGTAATAGTGGGAGCAAATTCAACAAAGTAGCTATCATTATTATTCTCATCATCAAATATAGGAGGCATATTGTAATCATAATCAAATTTATCCTCCATAACAAGCGGTACTAAAAGACTACTATCATTATAATCATCATAAATAGGAGGCAAAGTATCATCAAAGTAAATTTTCTCCTCAATGCTTGGGGGACTAAAAAGATCATGCTCATCAAAGCCAGCTTCCCCAAGCTTAGAATTTTCCATATCATTAGCAACAATGGTATTCAAAGTATTCATGCTAATATGTTCCATGGGTTTTTTAATTTTCGGATCAAACCATCCATGTCTTAACTCAGGAAATAGAACAAGAAGCTCATTTTTGTCCATTATGCCAAACTAGTGTAAACAAGAAACAAAAAGATGCAATTGCAGGATCTAAAGGAAATAGCTTTGAGTACTTACAACGGCGAAAATAGCTTAGTAGCCGAGATCCGGAGTGTGAGTACCTTTTACCTTTCCTCCCCGGCAACGGCGCCAGAAAATAGCTTGATGTCTACGGGAGCTTCTATTCTTGTAGACGGTGTTGGGCCTCCAAGAGCAGAGGTTTGTAGAACAGTAGCAAGTTTCCCTTAAGTGGATCACCCAAGGTTTATCGAACTCGGGGAGGAAGAGGTCAAAGATATCCCTCTCATGCAACCCCGCAACCACAAAGCAAGAAGTCTCTTGTGTCCCCAACACACCTAATAGGTGCACTAGTTCGGCGAAGAGATAGTGAAATACGAGGTGGTATGAATGAATATGAGCAGAGTAACGCGCGCCGAGAAAATAGTTTGCTGGCGTGTAGTTGATGGTGGTAATATGGTAGCGATAGTAACGCAAGTAAAACAGTAAACAAGCAGTGATAGCGGTATTTAGGAACAAGGCCTAGGGATTAGACTTTCACTAGTGGACACTCTCAACTTTGATCACATAACAGAATAGATAGATGCATACTCTACACTCTTTTGTTGGATGATGAACACATTGCGTAGGATTACACGAACCCTCAATGCCGGAGTTAACAAGCTCCACAATTCAATGTTCATATTTAAATAACCTTAGAGTGCATGAAAGATCAACACGACTAAACCAAGTACTAACACAAGCATGCACACTCGTCACCTTCACACTATGTAGGAGGAATAGATCACATCAATACTATCATAGAAATAGTTAACTTCACAATCTACAAGAGATCATGATCATAGCATACGCCAAGTACTAACACGGATGCACATACCGTCACCATTACACGGTGCAGGGAGGAATAAAACTACTTTAATAACATCACTAGAGTAGCACATAGATAAATTGTGATACAAAACACATTGCAATCATAAAGAGATATAAATAAGCACTTCACTACGCCATTCATAACGGTGAACAAGTATTACGTGAAATATAGCCTAAGAGACCCACACGGTGCACACACTCGTCACCTTTACACACGTGGGACAAGGAGTCTCCGGAGATCACATAAGTAAAATTCACTTGACTAGCACAATGACATCTAGATTACAAGCATCATCATATGAATCTCAATCATGTAAGGCAGCTCATGAGATTATTGTATTGAAGTACATAGGAGAGAGATGAACCACATAGCTACCGGTACAGCCCCGAGCCTCGATGGAGAACTACTCCCTCCTCATGGGAGACAACAGCGTTGATGGAGATGGCGGTGGTGTCGATGGAGGAGCCTTCCGGGGGCACTTCCCCGCCCTGGCAGCGTGCCGGAACAGAGACTCATGTCCCCCAGATCTTGGCTTCGCGATGGCGGCGGCTCTGGAAGGTTTCTCGTACTGTGGCTTTTTCGTATCGAGGATTTAGGTCTGGGACCTTTATATAGGCGAAGAGGCGGCGTCAGAAGGTCGAAGGGGCGACGACACCATAGGGCGGCGCGGCCAGGGCCTGGGCCGCGCCGGCCTATCATCTGGGGCCTGTGTGGCCCCCTCCGGCGACTCTCGGGTGTTCCGGATGCTTCCGGGCAAAATAGGAACCCGGGCGTTGATTTCGTCCGATTCCGAGAATATTTCGTTACTAGGATTTCTGAAACCAAAAATAGCAGAAAACGAGGAACTGGCACTTCGGCATCTTGTTAATAGGTTAGTTCCAGAAAATGCACGAATATGACATAAAGTGTGCATAAAACATGTAGATATCATCAATAATGTGGCATGGAACATAAGAAATTATCGATACGTCGGAGACGTATCAGGGTGACACTAGTATCACGCCAGCTCCAGCTCCTTCTACTCTCTTGGACCCGTCGAAGTTGATATGCTAGGTGCTCGACAAATCAGGGGTTCCCGTGTTTTGCAGCTCCATCCACTCCGCGACGAAATCTGGCAGAATTTGCGATTTTATTGCTTTTCGTTTTTCATACGTGATGTCCCGAGGGGAAAGATCTATTCCCCAAAGGGAGACACGGCCCGTAGCTTCTGGATTGTTTAGGATATTTGATAAAGGCGCCTCGTTGACCACTATTATCGGATGTGCCGAAAAATAGTGCCGCAACTTTCTTGCTGTCGTAAACACTCCATATGCTAACTTCTGATACTGCGGGTAACGCTGTTTTGATGGCGATAGAACTTCACTGATGAAGTACACCGGCCTTTGGACTCCATGAATTTTCCATTCTTCTTCCCTTTCTACCAAAAGAACTGTGCTGACCACCTGACGTGTGGCCGCGATATACAGCAGGAGAGGTTCTTTTTTCCTTTGGAGCCACCAGTATTGGGGGTGTTGATATTGTACGCTTGAGATGCTCGAAAGCCCTGTCTGCTTCTTCGTTCCACTCGAACTTTTCTCCTTGCTTGATGAGCGCGTAAAAGGGCAGTGCTTTTTCTCCTAGCCTGGCGACAAATCTTCTTAAAGCTGCGACATGTCCTATCAGCTGCTATATCTCGTTGAGCTTCGTGGGCTTCCTCATTGTCACGATGGCTTGTATTTTTTTGGGGTTTGCCTCAATTCCCCTGGCTGATACCAAAATATCCGAGGAGTTCTCCCGTAGGAACGCCGAAGGAACATTTCGTCGGGTTTAGCTTGAGGCGAAACTTGTCGAGGTTGTCGAAGGTTTCCTTAATATCATCGATCAAAGATAACCCATGTTTTTTGTTATGACGACATCGTCGATGTACACTTGGACGTTCTTGCCAATTTGCGTGGCGAGACACTTTTGCATCATCCTCTGATAAGTAGCTCCCGCGTTTTTCAACCCGTAAGGCATTGTTCTGTAGCAGAACACACCATAGGGGGTTATAAAAGCTATTTTGACCTCATCTTCTTCTTTCAGGCGGATCTGGTTGTAACCAGAATACGCGTCCAGGAAGGAAAGACGTTCGCATCCCGCTGTGGAGTCGGTAATTTGATCGATCCTCGGGAGGGGAAAGTGATCCTTTGGACAATGTTTACTGAGACACGTGAAGTCGACGCATATGCGAAGGACATCAGTGTTTTTCTTTGGGACCAGAACTGGGTTAGCGACCCATGTGGCCTCTGTGTGCAGCTCCCTGATGAAGTTTGCTTCTCAAAGTCGATTAATTTCTGAGAGCATAGCTTTGCGGTTTGGTTCCGAAAAACGCCGCAAAGGTTGTCAAATTGGCCTAGCCCTTGGATCCAGATTAAGGGGCTGCTCGGCAAGTTCCCTGGGTACTCCTGCCATGTCGGCTGGACACCATGCGAAGATTTCCCAGTGCTCACGGAGGAACTCGACGAGCGCGCTTTCCTATGCGCTATCCATGTTTGTTGCGATAGCTGTCGTCTTCTTAGGATCCGTCGGGTGAATCTGCACTTCTTTTGAGTTCTTGGAGGTATCGAAAGTTTGCTCCTTAAGCGGCCTCCCTCCTTGAGGCAACACATCATAAATCAGTTGTTAACCTTGACACCATGTATTCTGCGTGCATCTCGAAAGTTTCTGACAACCTGTGGAAATCTTTGTCGCAATTATCTGCCAGAGCAAAACTCCCCTTTACTGTAATTGGGCCCTTGGGTCCAGGGAGCCTCCACAACAAGTAAGTGTAATGTGGTACCGCCATAAATCTGGCATAAGCGGGTCGTCCTAGTAGAGCATGATACTCACTACAAGAAAAGTTGCAATGGCCGACGAAGTTGAAGTCGCGCCGTGGTTGATGGTGCACCATGGCCGGCGATTTTGGGTCTCTCTGTGGTGCATGTCAAAAAAAAATTCTCGTTTTTGAGGCCACCTAGCCCGACGAAAGTGACCAAAACGTCTCCTATGGTGGCCCGGGACGTGGTGCATCGCGAATTCTCGGGTTCGCCGGCCGAGTCAACACAAATCCGCACCGCCCAGGGATGTAGGGCCCAGATGGCAGCCTATCTAGCATTGTTTTTTTTCTCGATCGCGCCATCTCGTTCAACGCTCTCCGATCGAGCCGTTTACGATGCAGGATCATGGGTCCCGCATGTCATCCTCTATGAACCAAAATTCTTTCTATTCTTGGATTTTTTTTGACCCCCTGATTTCTGGCTACTTCCTTTTTCTTTTGATCCCGTGCCGCCTTGGAAACGTTGAGACCACTGCTGCTAAATGGGACCCGCATGTCATCCTCTATGTACTATAAAACTTTCTTTTCTTGCATTCTTTTTGGCACCTCATAATTGGTCACTTGCCTTTTTCTTTCGATCCCGTGCCGCCTCTCAAATGGTGAGCCGCTGCTGCTAAATGGGACCCGCATGTCATCCTCTATGTACTATAAAACTTTCTTTTCTTGGATTTTTTTGGCACCTCATATTTGGTCACTTGCCTTTTTCTTTCGATCCCCTACCGCCTATCAAACGGTGATACCGCTGCTACTAAATGGGACACGCATGTCATCCTCTATGTGCAATCAACTTTCTTTTCTTGGAGTTTTTTTTGGCACCTCATATTTGGTCACTTGCCTTTTTCTTTCGATCCCGTGCCACGTTTGAAACGGTGATACCGCTGCTGCAAAATGGGACCCGCATGTCATCCTCTATGTACAATCAAGTTTTCTTTTCTTGAATTATTTTTGGCACCTGATATTTGGTCACTTGCCTTTTTCTTTCGACCTCATTCCACGTTTGAAACGGTGATACCGCTGCTGCTAAATGGGACCCGCATGTCATCCTCTATGTACAATCAACTTTCTTTTCTTGAATTATTTTTGGCTCCTGATATTTGGTCACTTGCCTTTTTCTTTCGATCTCATGCCACGTTTGAAACGTTGAGGAACCTGCTGGCTCATGGGACCCGCATGTCATCCTCTATGTACAACAAAAGTTTTTTTTCTTGGATTTTTTTCACCCTCAGATTTTTGCCTATTTTATTTTTCTTTTGATCCCCTGCCGCCTTGGAAACGTTAAGTAAGCTTCTGACTCATGGGACCCGCATGTCATCCTCTATGTACAATCAACTTTCTTTTTCTTTTGATCTCAAGCCACATTTGAAACGTTGAGATCGCTGCTGCTAAATGGGACCCGCATGTCATCATCTATGTACAATAAAGTTTCTTTTCTTGGATTATCTTTGGCTCCTGATATTTTGTCACTTGCCTTTTTCTTTCGATCTCATGCCACGTTTGAAACGGTGATACCGCTGCTGCTAAATGGGACCCTGATAACCCACAAGTATAGGGGATCGCAACAGTCTTCGAGGGAAGTAAAACCCAAATTTATTGATTCGACACAAGGGGAGGTAAAGAATACTTATAAGCCTTAACAACTGAGTTGTCAATTCAGCTGCACCTGGAAAAGCACTAGTAACAGGGGTGATGTGAAAGTAGCAGTGATATGAGAGCAAGTAGTAACAGATAACACGGCAGCGAGTAATAGTAATATGAGAGCAATGGCACCGTGAAAATAGTTGATACTACTTCCAATGACATGTAGAACGAGTATATAATGATGAAAGATGGACCGGGGTTCCCAGCTATCTACACTAGTGGCAACTCTCCAATAACAAGTGTTGGGTGAACAAATTACAGTCGGGCAATTGATAGGATTGAAATAGCATTAAGACGGAATATCAAGATCATTAATCATGTAGGCATGTTTTCCATATATAGTCGTACGTGCTCGCAATGAGAAACTTGTACAACATCTTTTGTCCTACCAGCCGGTGGCAGCTCGGGCCTCTAGGGAATCTACTTGGAAATTAAGGTACTCCTTTTAATAGAGCACCGGAGCAAAGCATTAACACTTGGTGAAAACATGTGATCCTCACATCACCGCCATCCCCTCCGGTTGTCCCGATTTCGTCACTTCGGGGCCTTTGGTTCCGGACGAGTGACATGTGCATACAACTTGTAGATACAATCTAAGCAATAAGTATAGAGCTTAAATCTAAGATCATGCCACTCGGGCCCTAGTGACAAGCATTAAACACAACAAGATTGCAAGCAACAATAACTTCATAAACTTTGTAGATAGACAATCATAACGTAACAATCCATCGGATCCCGACAAACACAACACCGATTACATCAGATGAATCTCAATCATGTAAGGCAGCTCATGAGATCATTGTATTGAAGTACATGGGAGAGATGATACCAACTAGCTACAGCTAGAACCCGTAGTCCATGGGGGAACTACTCACGGAGCATGATGGAGGCGATGGCGTCGATGGAGATGGCTTCCGGGGGCACTTCCCCGTCCCGGCAGGGTACCGGAACAGAGACTTCTGTCCCCCGAATTGGAGTTTCGCGATGGCGGCGGCGCCCCTGGAGTCTTTCTGGAGTTTCGTCAAGTGGTATCGCGTTTTTAGGTCGAAAGGGCTTAAATAGGCGAAGAGGCGGCGCAGGAGGGGCGACAGGGTGGCCCCACACGAGGCCGGTGCGGCCAAGGTGTGGCCCGCGCGGCCCACATGTGTGGTGGCCCCTGGCTCTCCTCCGACTCTCCTTCGGTGTTCTGGATGCTTCCGGGAAAAATAGGATGTTTGGTCTTCGTTTCGTCGAATTCCGAGAATATTGCCCGAACAGCCTTTCTGGAACCAAAAACAGCAGAAAACAGGAACTGGCACTATGGCATATTGTTAATAGGTTAGTTCCGGAAAACGCATAAAATCATCATAAAGTGCAAGCAAAACATGTAAGTATTGTCATAAAACAAGCATGGAACATCAGAAATTATAGGTACGTTGGAGACGTATCAGACCCGCATGTCATCCTCTACGAACAATAAAAGTTTCCTTTCTTGGAGTTATTTTTGACCCCTAATTTCTGGCTATTTGCCTTTTTCTTTTGATCTCCTGCCCCCTTTGAAACGATGAGGACGCTGTTGGCAGGTCGGTCCCACATGTCATCCTCTATGAACAATTAAAGTTTCCTTTGATGGATTTATTTTGAACCCCTAATTAATTTCTAGATATTTCCTTTTTTTTCTTTTGATCCCCTGCCGCCTTGGAATCGCTGAGGATGCTGCTGCCTCATGGGTCCCGCATGTCATCCTCTCAGAACGGTAAATGTTTATTTTCTTGGATTTTGTTTACCAAATGATTTTTGGCTTATTTTTTCTTTCGATCTCCTGCCGCCTTTAAAACATTGAGGACGCTGCTGGCTCACGGGTCCCACATGTCAGCCTCTATGAACAATAAACACGCGAGGATGCTTTCGCTGCCTCATGGGTCCCGCATGTCATCCTCTCAGAACGAAAATGTTTCTTTTGTTGGATTTTTTACCAACAGATTTTTGGTTTATTTTTTCTTTCCATCCCCTGCCGCCTTTAAAACGTTGACGACGCTGCTAGCTCATGGGTCCCGCATGTCATCCTCTACGATCAATAAAAGTTTCCTTTCTTGGAGTTATTTTTTACCCCTAATTTCTGGCTATTTGCCTTTTTCTTTTGATCTCCTGCCCCCTTTGAAACGATGAGGACGATGTTGGCAGGTCGGTCCGACATGTCATCCTCTATGAACAATAAAAGTTCATTTGATGGATTTATTTTGACCCCTAATTAATTTCTGGATATTTCCTTTTTTTCTTTTGATCCCCTGCCGCCTTGGAATCGTTGAGGATGCTGCTGCCTCATGGGTCCCGCATGTCATCCTCTCAGAATGGTAAATATTTCTTTTCTTGGATTTTGTTTACCAACTGATTTTTGGCTTATTTTTTCTTTCGATCTCCTGCCGCCTTTAAAACGTTGTCGACGCTGCTGGCTCACGGGTCCCACATGTCAGCCTCTATAAACAATAAATGTTGAGGATGCTGCTGCCTCATGAGTCCCGGATGTCATCCTCTCAGAATGATAAATGTTTTCTTTTGTTGGATTTTTTACCAACTGATTATTGTTTTTCTATTTTCGATCCCCTGCCGCCTTTAAAACGTTGACGACACTGCTGGCTCATGGGTCCCCGATGTCAGCCTCCCCGTACAAGAAACATGTGATATCTTGATTATTTTGCAGACAATAAACAGTGTATTTGGCTCTGAGCTATTGCAATAATTAAATCTTTATTTTTCATAAACAAACTTATATGTTGAATCTCCTTGTTTTTTGTTTTTGCGAACCATAGGACTTTCCTGTTTTTTTATAGAAAAATCCGAACTTTCCTGTTTTGGAGTGGGTTGAAATTGTACGAGTCAAAAGACCAAGCAGGATAGTTCGAAGGCCAAGATGTCCAGATGCAGCCCAATTGAAATCTTTCTTTTCTTGGATTTTTTTCACCCCCTGATTTCTGGCTACTTCATTTTTCTTTTGGTCCTGTGCGGCCTTGGAAACGTTGAGACCGCTGCTGCAAAATGGGTCCTGCATGTCATCCTTTATGTACAATAAAATTTCTTTTCTTGGATTATTTTCGGGTCCTGATATTTGGTCACTTTCCTTTTTCTTTCGATCTCATGCCGTCTTTGAAACGTTGAGGAAGCTGCTGGCGCATGGGTCCCGCATGTCATCCTCTATGAACAATAAAAGTTTCCTTTCTTGGAGTTATTTTTTACCACTAATTTATGGCTACTTCCTTTTTCTTTTGATCCCCTGCCGCCTTTGAAGCGTTGAACACTTTGCTGGCTCATGGGTCCCACAAGTCAGCCTCTATGAAAAATAAGCATTTCCTTTCTTGGAGTTATTTTTTACCCCTAATTTCTGGCTATTTGCATTTTTTCTTTCGATCCCCAGTCGCCTTCGAAACCTAGAGGACGCTGCTGGCTCATGGGTCCCAGATGTTAGCCTCTATGAACAATAAACCTTTCCTTTGTTGGATTTATTTTTCACCCTCTGATTTTTGGCTATTTCCTTTTTCTTTTGATCCAATGCTGCCTTGGAAACGTTGAGTAAGCTGCTGACACATGGGGCCCGCATGTCATCCTCTATGTACAATCAACTTGCAAGATCTTAGAGCGAAAGAGCTTGTATTAGTGGGACCCATATGTCATCCTCTATGTACAATAAAAGTTTCTTTTCTTGGATTATTTTTTGCTCCTGATATTTGGTCACTTTCCTTTTTCTTTCGATCTCATGCCGCCTCTGAAACATTTACTAAGGTGCTGGCTCATGGGACCCGCATGTCATCCTGTATGTACAATAAAAGTTTCTTTTCTTGGATTATTTTTGGCTCCTCATATTTGGTCACTTGCCTTTTTCTTTCGATCTCATGCCGCCTCTGAAACGTTCAGGAAGCTGTTGGCTCATGGGTCCCGCATGTCATCCTCTATGAACACTAAAAGTTTTCTTTGTTTGAGTTATTTTTTACCCCTAATTTCTGCTGGCTACTTCCTTTTTCTTTTGATCCCCTGCCGCCTTTGACCGTTGAGGACTCTGCTGGCTAATGGGTCCCACATGTCAGCCTCTGTGAACGATAAACCTTTCTTTTCTTGGAGTTATTTTGACCCCTAATTTTTGGCTATTTTGCCTTTTTTTGGATCCCGTGCCGCCTTGGAAACATTGAGGATGCTGCTGCCACATGGGTCCCGCATGTCATCCTCTCAGAACGATAAATGTTTCTTTTCTTCGATTTTTTTACCAACTGATTTTTGATTTATTTTTTCTTTCGATCCCCTGCCGCCTTTAAAACTTTGACGACGCTGCTGGCTCATGGGTCCCGATGTCAGCCTCCCCGTACAAGAAACATGTGATATCTTGATTATTTTGCAGACAGTAAAAAGTGTATTTCGCTCTGAGCTATTGCAAATGGATAAATTAAATCTTTATTTTTACATAAACAAACTAATATGTTGAATCTCCTTGTTTTTGTTTTGTTTTTGTGAAGCATAGGACTTTCCTGTTTTGGAGTGGGCTGAAATTGTACGAGTCAAAAGGCGTCCAGCAGGTTAGAAGGCCCAGATGGCCATGCAGCCCCAGTTGATACCTTACTTATCTTGGATTATTTTTTGATCAAAAGGCTCAGCAGGGATACATCCTTTTTCTTTCGATCCTGTGCGGCCTTTGAAATTGTGGACGATGCTGGCTCATGGGTACCACATGCCAGCCTCTATGAACAATAATATTTATTTTCTTGGATTTTTTTTACCCCCTGATTTCTGGCTATTTGCCTTTTTCTTTGGATCCCCGGCCGCCTTTGAAACGATGAGGACGCTGCTGGCGCATAGGTCCCACATGTCAGCCTCCATGAACAATAAACCTTTCTTTTCTTGGATTTATTGTTGCCCCTAATTAATGGCTACTTTGCTTTTTTTCGATCCCCAACCGCCTTTGAAACGTCGAGGACGCTGCTGGCTCATGGGTCCCATATGTCAGCCTCTATGAAAAATAAAACATTTACTTTCTTGGATTTATTTTTGACACCTAATTAATGACTACTTGGTTCTTTCTTTTGATCCCATGACGCCTTTGAAACGTTGAGGGCGCCGTCGGCTCATGGGTCCAACATGTCGACCTCTATGAACAATAAGAGTTTCCTTTGTTGCATTTATTTTTGACCCCTAATTTCTGGCTATTTGCCTTTTTCCGATCGCCTGCCGCCTTAGAAACGTTGAGGACGCTGCTGGCTCATGGGTCCCACATGTCAGCTTCTTTGTACGATAAAAGTTTCCTTTGCTGGATTTATTTTTGACCCCTAATTTCTGGCTATTTGTCTTTTTCTTTCGAGCTCCACCGCCTTTGAAATGTTGATGATGCTGCTGCAAACTGGGTCCAATATGTCAGCCTCTATGTGCAATAAACCTTTCCTTTCTTGGATTTTTTTTGGACACCTGATTTCGAGCTACTTGCCTTTTTCTTTCGATCTCCTGCCCCCTTTGAGAAACGTCGAGAACGATGCTTTGGTTCGGGGTCCCACATGTCATCCTATCTGAATGATAAATGTTGTGGCCGCGGCTGCAAGATAGGTCCCACATGTCAGCCTGACTGTTGAATAAACGTTTCCTTTCTCGAATTTATATTTGACCCCTGATTTCTGGCTACTTTGTCGTTTCTTTCGATCCCCTGCCACCTTGTCAACATTGAGGACACTGCTACAAAATGGGTCCCACATGTCATCCTCTATGTAGAATAAATGATTCCTTTCTTGGATTATGTTTTTCTTTCGATCTCTGGCCGCCTTTCAATGATGAGGACGCAGCTATTGGGCCGTTATCTCCTGAGCTAGTAACGTAAATTACCATGTAGATTGCCGTACAGTACTTTTTTTTCTATTGGTATGGTTTTTTTTTTTTGAGAACTTTCTGTTGGTAAGGTGGTAAATAGGGTTACCCTTACCAAAAAAAATATGTGGTACATGGAGCAACGCTGGAACCCTGATCGTTACTGAAATAATTTCCGCCTAATAGCGCGAGCTTAGCTAATTTTTGAAGAAGAAAAAAGATGACCGGCGTGGTATTGAAAACAAAGATCTTCATGTCTGCACTCCACTAAAAAACAAACCAGCATATATTCATCACAATACGGGTAGCTAATTTAGGAAAAATGTGTTCATCACGGGATTCATACAAAGATCTTCATCTCTGCTAAATTTTGATTTCACCAAAAACTGAACAACGTGTGTTCATGACGTCAACTTCACGAACATGATGGTTTCTCTAAAAAATAAGGTCACCATTCGTTCCTTTACTGAAGGCATTTGCGAAAAGTATCTTTGGCTCATGGGCACCAGTGCTCCTACTGTTAAAAAAATCAAAAATCATACATATTTGTTTCAAAAAAATCTGAAAATAAATGTAGACATAACAAATAAAGTAACCTACAAGCGTGTAAAATTTTAATATGAAATTCTTTATATTGTAGACTACACAAAAAAGACAAAATCTGTTGAAATTTGGAGATCTGGAATATACATACCCAGATCCACACGTTTGTTATTTTTGTGTAGCCCTGAATTTTTTGTATTTGAAACTGAAATTTTGCACGTTTATGGGACAATTCATTAGCTACACCATGATTTTTTTCTAATATTTTTGAAACACATAAATATTTTTTTTATTTTTTCTAAAATAGCAGGAGCACTGGTGCCCAAGAGCACCAAATCTCTTAGGCATTTGCACCTAATAGCGCGAGCTTAGCTAATTTTTGAAGAAAAAAAAGATGTCCATTGTGGTATTCAGGACAAAGATCTTCATGTCTGCTACTCCACCAAACAACAAACCAGCATGTATTCATCACAATACGGGTAGCTAATTTGTGAAAAATATGTTCAGCACGGGATTCAAACAAAGATCTTCATCTCTGCAAAAAAATTATTTCACCAAAAACCAAACAGCGAATGTTCACGAGGTTAAGTTCACAAACACTATGTTTTCTCTATAAAATAAGGTCACCATCCGTCTCTTATTTCTCAAGGAAAAACAGGTGGAAGTGTTGGGACGAACCACATGGGTGCTTCGGCTCTATGTTCAATCTTCTCTTTTTTGTACTGCAATCTTGAGCCTATGGCAGGACCTCAATTGACATGCATTCTGCACCAATTTGGCCTTGGATGTATCCATGTATCATGGGCGCGATTGTGGGTAGCAAAGACACAGACAGGTTTGAACAATTGGAAATCTGGTTCTGCAGCCTCTGCGTCGATTGGTGGGGGTAGCATGAAAATTGGGTGATTGTGACGCCCCAAAACCGGTACCATGAGGATCCCAGCGAATCCGCCGAAATCCGCACGATATCGATTCTAGGAGACGCACCACCAAGCGCCTCGTACACACCGAAGCATGCACGCGATGCGGGTGGAATCAATCACGAGCGGTAACATTACAACAGGATTACAATAGAGCCCACAAGATACAGATATATTACAACAACGACTCCAACGAGTCAAGATACAAATAGATACATACAAAGATCCAAATCATACAGAAGATCAAATACATCCGAGTACAGACAAGATACAAATTTGGACTAAGAGTCCTGAAGATAACCAGTGGCGTCCATAACCCTACCCGGGCCAAGCCGGAAGGGTAACCTTGCTAACGTCGTCTTCATCGAACATATCTTCATACCTGCCCGGTTATATCCCGTAGAAGCGGCAATAAGTACGGGTTCGTACTTAACAAGACTTCAAGACGTATAAGCATTCGTCAACCAGTCGTCCTTTGTACTTGAGGCACGCAGGGGACTTAGAGGACGCAAGAGGAACGTCATAGGTAATATGGTGGGGTTAAGCGGCAGCGCGCAAGCACTAAAAACCTATAGAGACACTCTACAACATTCGTCTAAACAGAGAAGGTGAGAGAGCGCACAAACTAACAGTTCTATACTCTGCAAACATAACTCAGCCGATGTGTTCCCCTCGCAAGGAAGTACTTGCAAGGGCACTCACACGGTTGACAAGTTTTTAACCATTTATTATTAGAGTTGTGCTAACTTACTACGCAAGTTATTAGTATTTGAGATAACATGTGTAAGTTGTCTATGGTCGAGTCATACAGCTCCAAGTCGTCCATAACCGCGGACGCGGCTTATCGATAAGATTTTACCTCGCGGGGGTGCCCAAATGTGCCCACACGCACGATCAACCCACTTGCGACAGGTGGATATCACGACTCGCACTCTCCTTCACGACAACAATGTCCGAGAAGCCACCTAACCAAGTTGAACCCGTATCGAAGTCCGGCCGTATCTCCGAAGCGGACTTAGCTATGTGTGTCAACGTGCTAGGTGGTTTAAACACACACTGGGGCGATAAACCACTTCGCAGAGGCTCCACGACCTATACGTGCATACCAGAAACAAGGGATACAAGGCACCCAGGGGCTTCCCAAAATAAATAAGTAGCAGGCTGGCATGCACGCAACAACAAATGGTAAAACATTGCAAACTAGTTGTGGCCACTCGGACAAAGCCGTAGATTCCGAGCAGTGGTCGAGGAGACCCGTGAAACATACCCACGTGTGGTTAGAGCGCTCAGTCTCGGAACAGATAACAAGAACTCGGGGTCCTAAGATATTTAGGAAACACAAGTGAGCCGTCACAAAACGATCAGCTGACCCACCGATGCCTCCGCTAACAACTATTAACAAGTATCCATGATTCCTTCAACATATATATCCATAAACCATGTGTCATGATCCCCAACAGATAACCCGATAAGATAGTTGTAACAGTAACGAGATATAAACAGCACTAGCATGCACTACAACTCGCAAGGCAGACCCGACAACCAAACAACAGCTGTAGGAGGTTGGTGGTGGCAATATGGGCTGCTTGAGGTAACAAGTGGAAGGGACACGTGACAAGAACGCAACTTAAAGCTAGCATGAGGGAGAAGGCAAAATAAAATAGGTGAGCGACTTCTGCAGGGGCAGAAGTATAGGGGAAATGCTTGCCTGTTAAAGCTTGCCGAGGAACATCCGGAGAACTTGTCGTATCTCACCACACCACTTCGCGATCCTATCCGGGAAGAAGCAATGCTGGAACACACATCGGATGCAAATCTTACTACTACGACAGAAGAATCGGCATGATCATGATATGATATGCATGACATGGCAAACATGATGCGTCGATGCAGCTTATCCAAATTAAGCGGGATCGAAAACCCGGACAAACAATTAGGGTTGAAGTTGCATTTCTACCGTCAAAGTTAAAGGTTGATTAGCATGGCAAGACAAAGCAAGGGTGAGCTACTTCAATATTAAACGGAGCGGGAAAACCTTAGTCGGTGTCCAAATTACTCCGCATATATGTTAGGTGAACATGCACAACTATCACGTCATGACATGATGCAATATGCAAACAGGCATATGGATGGCATATTGTTGTTCCTCACATTTTTCTGATAGATTTTCATATAAAATACTTTGCATTCCGAAAAACGGTTTGAGAGATATGAATTTTGCAAGATTCAAACATTTCTTGAAAAAGAAAAGGACGAGAAATAACCAGAGAGGACGATGGGCCGGATCTGGCCTGATTCTGCGTCGGTGAGGAACTGGGCTGCGTCTGTGCTGGCAGAGAAATTGCTGCACATGCGATGGGCTGCCCTGGGAGAGGATCTGGACCGAGCCCATGTGGATCTGGAGCATAAAAATATGTTGGAGATTTATTTGGCAATCACAGGAATTGAACACAACATCTCACGATGGAATCACAGGGAACAAACCAGCTCAGCCAAGAGTGTTTGTGTTGATTTCTGGAAGGCCCCAGAATTATTGAAGCTTTGCCATCGCGGGATCTGAACCAAAATAGAAGAACAAAAAGGATGATGAAACGCCTCTGATAGGAATTGATCTCGGGACTCAAGTGAAAAGGGAACAAGGTCGAACCTGGGCTACGATGTGCCTGGGTCAAAGCAGAACGTGACGACACTTGAACCGGCCAACAGCGTGGTCGAGAAATAACTCGCAGGCATGGCGGAAGGATCTGGTCGATCATTGATGTGGTGACTAGGAGCGAGCCGGGACGGGCGAGGTGGTGCGTTCGAAGCGGACCTTCACGGGGAGCCTCATGGTGGTGATCTTGGCGCCGGAATCTTGACGGAGGGTCGCCGACGACATGTATCCGCGGCGGAGTGAGGCGGTCAACATCGGCAGCTTGAGAGACTAGGGGAAAACGAAGGAGGAGAGGCCCGGGAGGAAGAGGAAACTACCGGGAACACGTTGGTGAGGTCGAGGTCTCCGGGGACGGACTAGGCCGGCCGGAATCGTCGAATTTCGCTGCCGGAGACGAAGAAGAAACGGCAAGATTGGCGATGACCGGGAGCGTCCGAGCTCGATTCCTCCGGCATGGAGAACAAGGACACCAAGGCGCATCTTTCGGTACCTTCGGCTCGGCGAGGGACCATCCGTGGCGACGGCACGGTCGAGGTATGTGAGCAGCAGCGTCCGGTGGTGGTGGTCGTTCCTCTTGATGGCTCACGGAAAAGAGAAAAGGAAGAAGGGGCGGATGGCGGCGGCACGCGAGGAAGGAAGAGAGGAGCGAGCTAGGGTTTCTCCGGGGGCCGGGAGATGGATTTAAGAGGGGAGGAAAAGAGGTGGAGCACGGCAGGGGACCATGGCGCTCACGCTCTATGCGTGCCACAAGACGACGATGGGGAGGTCGGACTTCATCCAACGAAGGGGTACGGGCCGAGTTAGTATGTTGGGTCGCCGGTTGGGTTGGTGCGGTGGAAGAAAAGAGAAAGAGGATGGGCCGAGAAGAGAGAGGGGCCTAGGGAGGAAGAGGGGTTTTGTTTTTCTTTCTTTTCCTGTTTGTTTTAAAATCATTTTTAAACAGATTTTTAAGAGCAGAAAAATAAGGACGAAATATACTTTGGTTCGAGATAAAAGAGAGGGATTGGTTTTAGCAATGAAATAGGGTTTAGTAAAATAGTTTTGGAGTTCGAAGATATGCATGATGCCATGTATATGCACAAAAGAAAAAGAACAAGCAAATCTAATATAGGGATTTTTCCTGGGTCGCTACAATCGACACCACTAACAAGGGATCGCGCCCCGAGATCCCACGTCAACCTAAGGGGGAGTTGGTTAAGCTATCGGATCTTCTTGTACCATGTTGACAAACACCCGACCTCGAGGTGGAACCTTCTTCTGGCTAAGTGTTGATCTTCTCGACACCACTAACAAGAATTCTTGCTCCATGTAGAACGGTCGACACCACCAACAAGAAGTTATTGTTCCACTGTTGACAATGCGCTTTCGTCGGGACCTCTGAAGATCGGACCTAATAGGTCAGGGCAAAGATCGTCCAACCCACGTTGATACCTAAGACTCAGAGAACTCGGATAAGAGAGAAGACTCAAAACTCGCAAAGGTAAGAGGAGAAAGGATATAGATAAGGAGAAAAGGCAGAGCTAATCAGATCTATCCAACGAATTTTAAAAATAGTTTGGACACTCTAAACTCAGCGACCGTTGACAAGGTTATCCTACAGGCTGGACTAGTGGGGTACCGTCAACCTGATGCTCTGATACCAACTTGTGACGCCCCAAAACCGGTACCATGAGGATCCCAACGAATCCGCCGAAATCCGCACGATATCGATTCTAGGAGACGCACCACCAAGCGCCTCGTACACACCGAAGCATGCACGCGATGCGGGTGGAATCAATCACGAGCGGTAACATTACAACAGGATTACAATAGAGCCCACAAGATACAGATATATTACAACAACGACTCCAACGAGTCAAGATACAAATAGATACATACAAAGATCCAAATCATACAGAAGATCAAATACATCCGAGTACGGACAAGATACAAATTTGGACTAAGAGTCCCGAAGATAACCGATGGCGTCCATAACCCTACCCGAGCCAAGCCGGAAGGGTAACCTTGCTAACGTCGTCTTCATCGAACATATCTTCATACCTGCCCGGTTATATCCCGTAGAAGCGACAATAAGTACGGGTTCGTACTTAACAAGACTTCAAGACGTATAAGCATTCGTCAACCGTCGTCCTTTGTACTTGAGGCACGCAGGGGACTTAGAGGACGCAAGAGGAACGTCATAGGTAATATGGTGGGGTTAAGCGGCAGCGCGCAAGCACTAAAAACCTATAGAGACACTCTACAACATTCGTCTAAACAGAGAAGGTGAGAGAGCGCACAAACTAACAGTTCTATACTCTGCAAACATAACTCAGCCGATGTGTTCCCCCCTCGCAAGGAAGTACTTGCAAGGGCACTCACACGGTTGACAAGTTTTTAACCATTTATTATTAGAGTTGTGCTAACTTACTACGCAAGTTATTAGTATTTGAGATAACATGTGTAAGTTGTCTATGGTCGAGTCATACAGCCTCCAAGTCGTCAATAACCGCGGACGCGGCTTATCGATAAGATTTTACCTCGCAGGGGTGCCCAAATGTGCCCACACGCACGATCAACCCACTTGCGACAGGTGGATATCACGACTCGCACTCTCCTTCACGACAACAATGTCCGGAAGCCACCTAACCAAGTTGAACCCGTATCGAAGTCCGGCCGTATCTCCGAAGCGGACTTAGCTATGTGTGTCAACGTGCTAGGTGGTTTAAACACACACCGGGGCGATAAACCACTTCGCAGAGGCTCCACGACCTATACGTGCATACCGTAAACAAGGGATACAAGGCACCCGAGGGCTTCCCAAAATAAATAAGTAGCGAGTCGGCATGCACGCAACAACAAATGGTAAAACATTGCAAACTAGTTGTGGCCACTGGACAAAGTCGTAGATTCCGGCAGGTGGTCGAGGGGAGACCCGGAAACATACCCACGTGTGGTTAGAGCGCTCGGCCTCGGAACGGATAACAAGAACTCGGGGTCCTAAGATATTTAGGAAACACAAGTGAGCCGTCACAAAACGATCGATCGACCCACCGATGCCTCCGCTAACAACTATTAACAAGTATCCATGATTCCTTCAACATATATATCCATAAACCATGTGTCATGATCCCCAACAGATAACCCGATAAGATAGTTGTAACAGTAACGAGATATAAACAGCACTAGCATGCACTACAACTCGCAAGGCAGACCCGACAACCAAACAACAAGTCGTAGGAGGTTGGTGGTGGCAATATGGGCCGCTTGAGGTAACAAGTGGAAGGGACACGTGACAAGAACGCAACTTAAAGCTAGCATGAGGGAGAAGGCAAAATAAAATAGGTGAGCGACTTCTGCAGGGGCAGGAGTATAGGGGAAATGCTTGCCTGTTAAAGCTTGCCGAGGAACATCCGGAAGACTTGTCGTATCTCACCACACCACTTCGTGATCCTATCCGGAAAGAAGCAAATGCTGGAACACACATCGGATGCAAATCTTACTACTACGACAGAAGAATCGGCATGATCATGATATGATATGCATGACATGGCAAACATGATGCGTCGATGCAGCTTATCCAAATTAAGCGGGATCGAAAACCCGGACAAACAATTAGGGTTGAAGTTGCATTTCTACCGTCAAAGTTAAAGGTTGATTAGCATGGCAAGACAAAGCAAGGGTGAGCTACTTCAATATTAAACGGAGCGGGAAAACCTTAGTCGGTGTCCAAATTACTCCGCATATATGTTAGGTGAACATGCACAACTATCACGTCATGACATGATGCAATATGCAAACAGGCATATGGATGGCATATTGTTGTTCCTCACATTTTTCTGATAGATTTTCATATAAAATACTTTGCATTCCGAAAAACGGTTTGAGAGATATAAATTTTGCAAGATTCAAACATTTCTTGAAAAAGAAAAGGACGAGAAATAACCAGAGAGGACGATGGGCCGGATCTGGCCTGATTCTGCGTCGGTGAGGAACTGGGCTGCGTCTGTGCTGGCAGAGAAATTGCTGCACATGCGATGGGCTGCCCTGGGAGAGGATCTGGACCGAGCCCATGTGGATCTGGAGCATAAAAATATGTTGGAGATTTATTTGGCAATCACAGGAATTGAACACAACATCTCACGATGGAATCACAGGGAACAAACCAGCTCAGCCAAGAGTGTTTGTGTTGATTTCTGGAAGGCCCCAGAATTATTGAAGCTTTGCCATCGCGGGATCTGAACCAAAATAGAAGAACAAAAAGGATGATGAAACGCCTCTGATAGGAATTGATCTCGGGACTCAAGTGAAAAGGGAACAAGGTCGAACCACCTGGGCTACGATGTGCCTGGGTCAAAGCAGAACGTGACGACACTTGAACCGGCCAACAGCGTGGTCGAGAAATAACTCGCAGGCATGGCGGAAGGATCTGGTCGATCATTGATGTGGTGACTAGGAGCGAGCCAGGACGGGCGAGGTGGTGCGTTCGAAGCGGACCTTCACGGGGAGCCTCATGGTGGTGATCTTGGCGCCGGAATCTTGACGGAGGGTCGCCGACGACATGTATCTGCGGCGGAGTGAGGCGGTCAACATCGGCAGCTTGAGAGACTAGGGGAAAACGAAGGAGGAGAGGCCCGGGAGGAAGAGGAAACTACCAGGAACACGTTGGTGAGGTCGAGGTCTCCGGGGACGGACTAGGCCGGCCGGAATCGTCGAATTTCGCTGCCGGAGACGAAGAAGAAACGGCAAGATTGGCGATGACTGGGAGCGTCCGAGCTCGATTCCTCTGGCATGGAGAACAAGGACACCAAGGCGCATCTTTCGGTACCTTCGGCTCGGCGAGGGACCATCCGTGGCGACGGCACGGTCGAGGTATGTGAGCAGCAGCGTCCGGTGGTGGTGGTCGTTCCTCTTGATGGCTCACAGAAAAGAGAAAAGGAAGAAGGGGCAGATGGCGGCGGCACGCGAGGAAGGAAGAGAGGAGCGAGCTAGGGTTTCTCCAGGGGCTGGGAGATGGATTTAAGAGGGGAGGAAAAGAGGTGGAGCACGGCAGGGGACCATGGCGCTCACGCTCTATGCGTGCCACAAGACGACGATGGGGAGGTCGGACTTCATCCAACGAAGGGGTACGGGCCGAGTTAGTATGTTGGGTCGCCGGTTGGGTTGGTGCGGTGGAAGAAAAGAGAAAGAGGATGGGCCAGAAAAGAGAGAGGGGCCTAGGGAGGAAGAGGGGTTTTGTTTTTCTTTCTTTTCCTGTTTGTTTTAAAATCATTTTTAAACAGATTTTTAAGAGCAGAAAAATAAGGACGAAATATACTTTGGTTCGAGATAAAAGAGAGGGATTGGTTTTAGCAATGAAATAGGGTTTAGTAAAATAGTTTTGGAGTTCGAAGATATGCATGATGCCATGTATATGCACAAAAGAAAAAGAACAAGCAAATCTAATATAGGGATTTTTCCTGGGTCGCTACAGTGATTGAGTCCAAGAAATAAAGAATGCCCCTTCAAATTGTTCAATCTTTCCCATCTTGCCTCTTCTACAGGGTCCAAGGTATGGGCATATCTCAAGAAAACGTAGCACCGTACCAAAGGATAAGACCTCAGCTTGTTACCCATATGTAATATTGGAGGACCGAGGATGGGTCGATAACCCTTAACCTGAATCCACGCGAGATCAGAAATCCAAGAAATACATCTTCATCTTCATAATTATGATTATCACCATCATCATCTAATTCTTCATCATCTAATTCTTCATCATCTAATTCGTCTTCTTCTAATTCTTCTTCTTCGATTC
>NC_061508.1:154201601-154283504 GCF_022539505.1 Lolium rigidum
ACATTTGGTTTGTCCAAGATTTAAACAAGTATAAAACATGAAAATGAAAGGGAAGCATGTATCCTTCTTAGTCACTCTAAAATCAAGTTTTTGGGAGTTTTTTGAAATTTCCATGTTTGAAACCCAAAACCACTTCTCTTCATGCTTGACTTCATAAGACAGAGTTTAGGGTTAGGGGTAGATATATACATGATTTTTCTGGTTTGTTGAATATGCCTACACCTTGTTTATCAACTTGAATGCTTACTATATGACATAAGAATGCTATGTGCTTTGGTTTTTCATTCTTTTGATTTTTTCTAAATTTTTATTCCCATTTGAATCTTGGTCAAATCCTAGGTTTGACCAAGATTTAAACAAGTTTAGAACATGAAAATGAAAAGGGAAGCCTGTATCCTTCTTAGTCACTCTAAAATGAAGTTTTTGGGAATTTTTTTTGAATTTACATGTTTGAAACCCAAAACCACTTCTCTTCATGCTTGACTTCATAATACAAATTAAGTTTAGGGGTTAGGGGTTTATAGATACATGATTTGTCTGGTTTGAATATGTCTAGACCTTGTTTAACAACTTGAATGCTTACTATATGACATAAGAAGACTATGTACTTTGGTTTTTCATTTTTCTGGTTTTTTTAATTTTCTGCCCATTTGAATCTTGGTCAAATCCTAGGTTTGACCAAGATTTAAACAAGTTTAAACCATGAAAATAAAAAGGTAAGCATGGATCCTTCTTAGTCACCCTAAAATGAAGCTTTTGGGGGTTTTTGAAATTTCCATGTTTGAAACCCAAAACCACTTCTCTTCATGCTTGACTTCATAAGAAAGAGTTTAGGGTTAGGGGTAGATATATATATGATTTTTCTGGTTTCAATATGTCTACACCTTGTTTATCAACTTGAATGCTTACTATATGACATAAGAATGCTATGTGCTTTGGTTTTTCATTCTTTTGATTTTTTCTGAATTTTTATGCCCATTTGAATCTTGGTCAAATCCTAGATTTGACCAAGATTTAAACAAGTTTAAAACATGAAAATGAAAAGGGAAGCATGTATCCTTCTTAGTCACTCTAAAATGAGTTTTTGGGAGTTTTTTGAAATTTCCATGTTTGAAACCCAAAACCACTTCTCTTCATGCTTGACTACATAAGACAGAGTTTAGGGTTAGGGGGTAGATACATGATTTTTCTTGTTTGAATATGTCTAGACCTTGTTTATCAACTTTAATGCTTACTATATGACATAAGAAAACTATGTGCTTTGGTTTTTCATTTTTCTGATTTTTTTTGGAATTTTGATGCACATTTGGTTTGACCAAGATTTAAACAAGTATAAAACATGAAAATGAAAAGGGAAGCATGTATCCTTCTTAGTCACTCTAAAATGAAGTTTTTGGGAGTTTTTTCAAATTTCCATGTTTGAAACCCAAAACCACTTCTCTTCATGCTTGACTTCATAAGACAGAGTTTAGGGTTAGGGGTAGATATATACATGATTTTTCTGGTTTGTTGAATATGTCTACACCTTGTTTATCAACATGAATGCTTACTATATGACATAAGAATGCTATGTGCTTTGGTTTTTCATTCTTTTGATTTTTTCTAAATTTTTATTCCCATTTGAATCTTGGTCAAATCCTAGGTTTGACCAAGATTTAAACAAGTTTAAAACATGAAAATGAAAAGGGAAGCATGTATCCTTCTTAGTCACTCTAAAATGAAACTTTTGGGAGGTTTTTGAAATTTCCATGTTTGAAACCCAAAGCCACTTCTCTTTATGCTTGACTTCATAAGACAGAGTTTAGGGATTAGGGGGTAGATACATGATTTGTATAGTTTGAATATGTCTACACCTTGTTTATCAACTTGAATGCTTACGATATGACATAAGAAGACTATGTGCTTTTGTTTTTCATTTTTCTGATTTTTTTAATTTTGTGCCAATTTGTATCTTGGTCAAATCCTAGGTTTGACAATGATTTAAACAAGTTTAAAATAAGATCGACCGAGTTTAGGGTTAGGGGGTAGATACATGATTTGTGTGGTTTGAATATGTCCAAACCTTGTTTATCAATTTGAATGCTTACTATATGACATAAGAAGACTATTTGCAATACAAATATACATGAGTGTGAGAATTCTGGCCTCATTTAGGCAAAGTATGTTTTGGGGAAAGTTGTTTTGGGAAGGGCTTATTGTGGAAAGCCATGCATCTTCATAGCTACTAGGTGATTTGAGAAGTGGCAATTTGTGGTAAAACTTGATTTATCTATGATTGTTAGGGTTCCCAACGTGGCAGGTCGCGTAAGAAGACTCCATGAGTAAGTGCCACTCTTTTTCGGAATTCTTTGCACATTAAATGACTCATTTAACTAGTTAATCCCATTTGTTGACTCTCTATTGACCAGCCACTTGAGGTAAAACTGAGTATATTGCACTAGCCAGTATTAGTACTCAAGGGGAAAACTGAGCACACAAAAATGCTAGTATAAGACTAGAGGTTATACCTGAGTATATCTAAATTTCCAGGGTTAGACTCGAGTACGCGTGTTGCGGTGCGGAAGTGGAAGACGTGCAATTGTTGATGCATAGACGCGGGTCGCGGTGCAGAAGTCGAAGACATGCAATCTTGGACGCGTGTCGCGTTGTAGAAGCTCAAGACGTGCAGACGTTCAATAATGGTGGACGCGTAGGACGCGGGTCGCATTAACCACCCCTCGCCTTTATAGACGCCTCCTCGCACTATCTCTGTCACTCTCACTCGCTCATGCAACGCCTCCTCTCACGTCCCATCATCTTCACCAAAGCAAAAAAAACCTCTCCCTCTCTGTCGGCGAGATGGACAAGGAGAATGTGAATCCCATCGTCCATGACACCGTCAGCTCCAAGCGCAACGCCTCCCTCTTCGACGCCGTCCCCTCAACGGCCGTCGCCACCGCCGGTGTCGGTCAGATCCCGCCGGAATGGGATCCCTATGAGGAGGATCCGTACATCTCGCCTCCGAACCCCTACGACACCTGCATGGACGACCCATGGAACGAGGTAACTATGGTTTGCTCCCTTTTTTGTTCCCCATTCCTTTTTGAACCCTATTTTTGCTGGTTCCCTAGTAACTATTAGTGCCGCCACCGTCCAGGTCCCCGTCGCTTGGGACCCATACGAACCAGTGCCGTACGTCGCGCCGAAGAACCCCTACGACACGAGCATCGTCGACGACGAGCCGGAGGTAACCCTTTGTTCCCTTGTTCTTATCCCATTTCAATCCTTTTGTGTTAGATCTAGCGTTATTAGGGTTCGTCTGTTCCTAGTTCAATCCATTTGTGTTAGATCTTGCGTTATTAGGGTTCGTCTGTTCCTAGTTCAAGCCTTTTGTGTTAGATCTTGCGTTATTAGTGTTTGTGATTTGCTTTTGTTTAAGATTTGTGCCGATGATGATGAATATTTGGGCACAAATTGATTCAGAGTTTGGTCAATAAACAAGTGCAAATTTGTTTTGCATGATCTTTTGTTTACTGACTCAAATCCTGGATATAAGTGTGTCCAATGTAACTGAGGCTACCTCTTTTTTTCGAGCCCATATTATCATGCATGATATTTTGTTCACTCTCCGTTCCATCATCGTTGCAATTGACTCCGTGTTTTTTGCACGAGCTTTGGTGCTACGTGACAGGTGCAGAGCAGCGACGTCGACAGCGATGACGAGTCCTTCCACACCAAGACTCGTCACATCCTCAGGAGGCTGCAGTCCGACCATTACGATGGCCCCTTTGCTCGAGGCATTTACAAGTGCCCCTTCTACAACAGGAAGCTCCGCGCCACCGACTTCAACTCCCTGGTGAACCATGCTGAATCCATTGGCAGATGCGGCGCTAGAGTTGGAACGACCGTGAACGTGCATGCGTTGGTGGCCAAACACAAAGCACTTGGGATTCACCTGCGCAACCTCCAAGCGAGTCACAGGCGCTACCTGGAGGCGTTGAACGTGTGTACCGCACTCTCTCTATGTGACTGCTCTATCTGTAGAGCAGCTTAAATTCATGTGAAATGTAGCTTATGTTGTATCTATCGGTACTACTGTTGGATCTGTCGTGAATATATCTATGCTATGTTGGCTGCTGTATGCAGCTTATCCTATATTTTCTCTGGATTTGTGCCCTAGATTTCCTACCTCATTGGGTAAAAACAAAGGCATAAAGAAATGAATGGCGTTAAAAAATAGAAGGAGAAGCTGCTCTAGATTTGCTACCAATTTGGGCTATCAAATATGAATGAGATCGAGCGAGAGAGAGGAAAAAGGTACATTGAAAACTGCTAATCTGGGCGAAAGAGACAGAAACCACTCGTGCCCCCATCCCGGACCCACACGGCTCCACACGCTACGGCCACACAAACACGGTCGTTTTGGGTTTCAAACATTGAAATTTCAAGAATATCCCGAAGGCTTCATTTTAGAGTGACTGAGAAGGATCGAGGCTTACCTTTTCATTTTCATGTTTTAAACTTGTTTAAATCCTGGTCAAACCTAGGATTTGAACAAGATTCAAATGGGCATAAAATAAAAAAAATAGAAAAATGAAAAACCAAAGCACATAGTCTTCTTATGTCATATAGTAAGCATTAAAGTTGATAAACAAGGTCTAGACATATTCAAACAAGACAAATCATGTATCTACCCCCTAACCCCTAAGCTCTATCTTATGAAGTCAAGCATGAAGAGAAGTGGTTTTGGGTTTCAAACATGGAAATTTCAAAATCCTCCCAAAAACTTCATTTTGGAGTGACTAAGAAGGATACATGCTTCCCTTTTCATTTTCATGTTTTAAACTTGTTTAAATCTTGGTCAAACCTAGGATTTGACCAAGATTCAAATGTGCATCAAAATTAGAAAAAAGAAAAATTAAAACCAAAGCACATATTTTTCTTATGTCATATAGTAAGCATTAAATTTGATAAACAAGGTCTATACATATTCAAACAAGAAAAATCATGTATCTACCCCTAACCCTAAACTCTATCTTATGTAGTCAAGCATGAAGAGAAGTGGTTTTGGGTTTCAAACTTGGAAATTTCAAGAACCTCCCAAAAGCTTCATTTTAGAGTGTCTAAGAAGGATCCATGCTTACCTTTTCATTTTCATGTTTTAAGCTTGTTTAAATCTTGGTCAAAGCTAGTATTTGACCAAGATTCAAATCGACATCAAAATTAAAAAAAAATCAGAAAAATGAAAAACCAAAGCACATAGTTTTCTTATGTCATATAGTAAGCATTCAAGTTAATAAACAAGGCCTAGACATATTCAAACACGGAAAATCATGCTTTTTCTAGTTTGAATATGTTTAGACCTTGTTTATCAAATTGAATGCTTACTATATATATGACATAAGAAGGTGTTGCGGTCAGAAACCCACCGGCGAGCAGCGACGGGCAACACAGTAGAGCCGGGAGGCTCCCAGGACTGCGGCTGGCCCTGGTCCCTCGAGCGACGGCCCGCAAAGCCTCGGCACGCACGTCCGATGCTGGTGCAAGGGCGTGCCACCTGACCTATACCTGGTCAGGAAGGTGATGGATTTGCTTCGCTTAGTTTCCTGCATGGCATACACGTAAATATTAAATACGAGCCTCGATCGGCTCTCAGGTTAATCGGCTCAAGGAGCCGATCCACCCATGATTCGTACGAGGTGTACGATCACATGGTGGTCCTGCTTGATCAATATAAAGCTAAAACGACCTGATGTCTACGTTCCCCCTCCTTTCCTGTAGACAGTGTTGGGCCTCCAAGAGCAGAGGTTTGTAGAACAGCAGCAAGTTTCCCTTAAGTGGATACCCAAGGTTTATCGAACTCAGGGAGGAAGAGGTCAAAGATATCCCTCTCATGCAACCCCGCAACCACAAAGCAAGAAGTCTCTTGTGTCCCCAACACACCAAATAGGTGCACTAGTTCGGCGAAGAGATAGTGAAATACGGGTGGTATAAATAAGTATGAGCGAGTAGCAACGGTGCCGGAAAAGTGCTTGGCGTGTAGTTGATGGTGGTGGTATTGCAGCAGTAGTAACGTATGATAAAACAAGTAAACAAGCGAGTAGTAACTCAGCAGTAGTAACGCGAGTAGTAGTAAACAAGCAGTAATAACTCAGCAGTATTTAGGAACAAGGCCTAGGGATTACACTTTCACTAGTGGACACTCTCAACATTGATCACATAACGAGAATAGATAAATGCATACTCTACACTTTTGTTGGATGATGAGCACATTGCGTAGGATTACACGAACCCTCAATGCCGGAGTTAACAAGCTCCACAATAATGCTCATGTTTAAGTAACCTTTAGTGTAAGATAGATCAACGAGACTAAACCAAGTACTAGCATAGCATGCACACTCGTCACCTTCATGCATATGTAGGAGGAATAGATCACATCAATATTATCATAGCAATAGTTAACTTCATAATCTACAAGAGATCATGATCATAGCATAAACCAAGTACTAACACGGTGCATGCACTCGTCACCTTTGCACACATGCGGGAGGAATAAAACTACTTTAATAACACATCACTAGAGTAGCACATAGATAAATTGTGATACAACATGCTGCAATCATAAAGAGATATAAATAAGCACCTCACTATGCCATTCAATGAGTAAGTATTCTGTGAAATATGGCCTAAGAGACCCACACGGTGCACACACTGTCACCTTTACACACGTGGGACGAGGAGTCTCCGGAGATCACATAAGTAAAACTCACTTGACTAGCATAATGACATCTAGATTACAAGCATCATCATATGAATCTCAATCATGTAAGGCAGCTCATGAGATTATTGTATTGAACTACATAGGAGAGAGATGAACCACATAGCTACCGGTACAGCCCCGAGCCTCGATGGAGAACTACTCCCTCCTCATGGGAGCAGCAGCGATGATGAAGATGGCGGTGGAGATGGCGGCGGTGTCGATGGAGAAGCCTTCCGGGGCACTTCCCCGCTCCGGCAGCGTGCCGGAACAGAGATCCTGTCCCCGGATCTTGGCTTCGCGATGGCGGCGGCTCCGGCAGGTTTCGTGGGTTTCGTCAATTGGTATCGGGTTTTCTGATCCGGGGGCTTTATATAGGCGAAGAGGCGGCGCGGGAGGGCTGACGGGGGGCCACACCATAGGGCGGCGCGGCCCCCCTCCGGCCGCGCCGGCCTAGGGTTTGGTGGCCCCGTGGCCCCCTCCGGTCCTTCCGGGTGTTCCGGATGCTTCCGATGAAAATAGGAACTTTGGCGTTGATTTCGTCCGATTCCGAGAATATTTCGTTACTAGGATTTCTGAAACCAAAAACAGCAGAAAACGAGAACCGGCACTTCGGCATCTTGTTAATAGGTTAGTTCCGGAAAATGCACGAATATGACATAAAGTGTGCATAAAACATGTAGATAACATCAATAATGTGGCATGGAACACAAGAAATTATCGATACGTTGGAGACGTATCAGCATCCCCAAGCTTAGTTCCGCTCGTCCCGAGCGAGGTAAAACGATGACAAAGATAATTTCCGGAGTGACATGCCATCATAAACTTGATCATACTATTTGTACAGCATATGTAGAGAATGCAGCGATCAAAACAATGGTAATGACATGAGTAAACAACTGAATCATATAGCAAAGACTTTTCATGAATAGCACTTCAAGACAAGCATCAATAAGTCTTGCATAAGAGTTAACTCATAAAGCAATAATTCAAAGTAAAGGCATTGAAGCAACACAAAAGAAGATTAAGTTTCAGCGGTTGCTTTCAACTTATAACATGTATATCTCATGGATAATTGTCAATGCAAAGCAATATAACAAATGCAATATGCAAATATGTAAGAATCAATGCACAGTTCACACAAGTGTTTGCTTCTTGAGGTGGAGAGAAATAGGTGAACCGACTCAACAATAAAAGTAAAAGAATGGTCCTTCAAAGAGGAAAGCATCGATTGCTATATTTGTGCTAGAGCTTTTATTTTGAAAACATAAAGAGAGCATAAAAGTAAAGTTTTGAGAGGTGTTTGTTGTTGTCAACGAATGGTAGCGGGTACTCTAACCCCCTTGCCAGACAAACCTTCAAAGAGCGGCTCCCATTTTATTTTATTTTTGGATGGCACTCCTTCCAACCTTTCTTTCACAAACCATGGCTAACCGAATCCTCGGGTGCACGCTAACAATCTCATACCATGAAGGAGTGCCTTTTTATTTTAGTTTTATTATGATGACACTCCTCCCAACCTTTGCTTACACAAGCCATGGCTAACCGAATCCTTCGGGTGCCGTCCAACAATCACATACCATGGAGGAGTGTCTATTTTTAGTTTGTTAATTTGGGACTGGGAATCCCATTGCCAGCTCTTTTTGCAAAATTATTGGATAAGCGGATGAAGCCACTAGTCCATTGGTGAAAGTTGCCCAACAAGATTGAAAGATAAACACCACATACTTCCTCATGAGCTATAAAACATTGACACAAATAAGAGGTAATAAATTTTGAATTGTTTAAAGGTAGCACTCAAGCAATTTACTTTGGAATGGCGGAGAAGTACCATGTAGTAGGTAGGTATGGTGGACACAAATGGCATAGTGTTGGCTCAAGTATTTGGATGCATGAGAAGTATTCCCTCTCGATACAAGGTTTAGGCTAGCAAGGCTTATTTGAAACAAACACAAGGATGAACTAGTACAGCAAAACTCACATAAAAGACATATTACAAGTATTATAAGACTATACATCGTCTTCCTTGTTGTTCAAACACCTTACTAGAAATTATCTAGACCTTAGAGAGACCAATTATGCAAACCAAATTTTAGCATGCTCTATGTATTCTTCACTAATAGGTGCAAAGTATATGATGCAAGAGCTTAAACATGAGCACAACAATTGCCAAGTATCACATTACCCAAGACATTATAGCAAATTACTACATGTATCATTTTCCAATTCCAACCATATAACAATTTAACGAAGAGGAAACTTCGCCATGAATATTATGAGCTAAAAACACATGTGTTCATATGAACCAGCGGAGCGTGTCTCTCTCCAACACAAGCATGATGTAATCCAATTTATTCAAACACAAACAAAAACAAAAGCAAACAAACAGACGCTCCAAGAAAAAGCACATAAGATGTGATGGAATAAAAATATAGTTTCGAGGGAGGAACCCGATAATGTTGTCGATGAAGAAGGGGATGCCTTGGGCATCCCCAAGCTTAGACGCTTGAGTCTTCTTGATATATGCAGGGGTGAACCACCGGGTGCATCCCCAAGCTTAGAGCTTTCACTCTCCTTGATCATAGTATATCATCCTCCTCTCTTGACCCTTGAAAACTTCCTCCACACCAAACTCGAAACAACTCATTAGAGGGTTAGTGGACAATAAAAATTAACATGTTCAGAGGTGACACAATCATTCTTAACACTTCTGGACATTGCATAAAGCTACTGGACATTAATGGATCAAAGAAATTCATCCAACATAGCAAAAGAGGCAATGCGAAATAAAAGGCAGAATCTGTCAAAACAGAACAGTCCGTAAAGATGGATTTTATTAGGCCACCAGACTTGCTCAAATGAAAATGCTCAAATTGAATGAAAGTTGCGTACATATCTGAGGATCATGCACGTAAATTGGCATAATTTTCTGAGCTTCCTGCAGAGCAGTGGGCTCAGATTCGTGACAGCAAAGAAATCTGGAACTGCGCAGTAATCCAAATCTAGTACTTACTTTTCTATCAACGGCTTAACTTGGCACAACAAAACATAAAACTAAGATAAGGAGAGGTTGCTACAGTAGTAAACAACTTCCAAGACACAAATATAAAACAAAGTACTGTAGCAAAATAACACATGGGTTATCTCCCAAGAAGTTCTTTCTTTTTAGCCATTAAGATGGGCTCAGCGAGTTTTAATGATGCACTCGCAAGAAATAGTATTTGAAGCAAAAGAGAGCATCAAGAGGCAAATTCAAAACACATTTAAGTCTAACATGCTTCCTATGCATAGGAATCTTGTAAATAAACAAGTTCATGAAGAGCAAAGTAACAAGCATAGGAAGATAAAACAAGTGTAGCATCAAAAATTTCAGCACATAGAGAGGCATTTTAGTAACATGAAAATTTCTACAACCATATTTTCCTCTCTCATAATAACTTTCAGTAGCAACATGAGCAAACTCAACAATATAACTATCACATAAAGCATTCTTATCATGAGTCTCATGCATAAAATTATTACTCTCCACATAAGCATAATCAATTTTATTAGTTGTAGTGGGAGGAAATTCAACAAAGTAGCTATCATTATTATTCTCATCAAGTGTAGGAGGCATAGTATCATCGAAGAAAATTTTCTCCTCAATGCTTGGGGGACTAAAAATATCATGAAAACCAGCTTCCCCAAGCTTAGAACTTTCTATATCATTATCAACAATGGTGTTCAAAGCGTTCATACTAATATTACTACCGAGCATGCAAACAAGATTTCATAGGTTTTTTAATTTTCGCATCAAACAATCCATGTTTTAAATCAGGAAATAGAACAAGAAGCTCATTGTTGTCCATTATGCCAAACTAGTGTAAACAAGAAACAAAAAGTTGCAATTGCAGGATCTAAAGGAAATAGCTTTGAGCACACACACAACGGCGCCGGAAAAATACTTTACCTGAGACCGTAGTATGAGAGCCTTTTTACCTTTCCTCCCCGGCAACGGCGCCAGAAAAGTGCTTGATGTCTACGTTCCCCCTCCTTTCCTGTAGACGGTGTTGGGCCTCCAAGAGCAGAGGTTTGTAGAACAGCAGCAAGTTTCCCTTAAGTGGATACCCAAGGTTTATCGAACTCAGGGAGGAAGAGGTCAAAGATATCCCTCTCATGCAACCCTGCAACCACAAAGCAAGAAGTCTCTTGTGTCCCCAACACACCAAATAGGTGCACTAGTTCGGCGAAGAGATAGTGAAATACAGGTGGTATAAATAAGTATGAGCAGTAGCAACGGTGCCGGAAAAGTGCTTGGCGTGTAGTTGATGGTGGTGGTATTGCAGCGATAGTAACGCATGATAAACAATAAACAAGCGAGTAGTAACTCAGCGGTAGTAACGCAGAGTAGTAGTAAACAAGCGAGTAATAACTCAGCAGTATTTAGGAACAAGGCCTAGGGATTACACTTTCACTAGTGGACACTCTCAACATTGATCACATAACAGAATAGATAAATGCATACTCTACACTTTTGTTGGATGATGAGCACATTGCGTAGGATTACACGAACCCTCAATGCCGGAGTTAACAAGCTCCACAATAATGCTCATGTTTAAGTAACCTTTAGTGTAAGATAGATCAACAGACTAAACCAAGTACTAGCATAGCATGCACACTGTCACCTTCATGCATATGTAGGAGGAATAGATCACATCAATATTATCATAGCAATAGTTAACTTCATAATCTACAAGAGATCATGATCATAGCATAAACCAAGTACTAACACGGTGCATGCACTGTCACCTTTGCACACATGCAGGAGGAATAAAACTACTTTAATAACACATCACTAGAGTAGCACATAGATAAATTGTGATACAACATGCTGCAATCATAAAGAGATATAAATAAGCACCTCACTATGCCATTCAATGAGTAAGTATTCTGTGAAATATGGCCTAAGAGACCCACACGGTGCACACACTGTCACCTTTACACACGTGGGACGAGGAGTCTCCGGAGATCACATAAGTAAAACTCACTTGACTAGCATAATGACATCTAGATTACAAGCATCATCATATGAATCTCAATCATGTAAGGCAGCTCATGAGATTATTGTATTGAACTACATAGGAGAGAGATGAACCACATAGCTACCGGTACAGCCCCGAGCCTCGATGGAGAACTACTCCCTCCTCATGGGAGCAGCAGCGATGATGAAGATGGCGGTGGAGATGGCAGCGGTGTCGATGGAGAAGCCTTCCGGGGCACTTCCCCGCTCCGGCAGCGTGCCGGAACAGAGATCCTGTCCCCCGGATCTTGGCTTCGCGATGGCGGCGGCTCCGGCGGGTTTCGTGGGTTTCGTCAATTGGTATCGGGTTTTCTGATCCAGGGGCTTTATATAGGCGAAGAGGCGGCGCAGGAGGGCCGACAGGGGGCCACACCATAGGGCGGCGCGGCCCCCTCTCGGCCGCGCCGGCCTAGGGTTTGGTGGCCCCGTGGCCCCCTCTCGGTCCTTCCCGGGTGTTCGGATGCTTCCGATGAAAATAGGAACTTTGGCGTTGATTTCGTCCGATTCCGAGAATATTTCGTTACTAGGATTTCGAAACCAAAAACAGCAGAAAACGAGAACTGGCACTTCGGCATCTTGTTAATAGGTTAGTTCCAGAAAATGCACGAATATGACATAAAGTGTGCATAAAACATGTAGATAACATCAATAATGTGGCATGGAACACAAGAAATTATCGATACGTTGGAGACGTATCACGACCTACGACGATTTAGGGTTTTCACCACATAATCGGAACATCCTACGCGTGATTGAGCCTGGCGGCCACGCACGGTGATCATAAACCGACCCTAGACAAGGCCTAAAAACCAACATGAAGTTGATCCCGGAACATCTTGTCTAGGGCTAGCAAACTACACCCTACGTGCCACTTGGATCCTTCAACCCGTTTGTAAGGCCTAACTATGCGGATATTAAACTAATCCTTGAAGAACAAGGAGCAATCATAACGGATCGGATCTACTAAATAATGATCAAGCGAGGTGCCGCCCTTACACCTAAGATAGGTGTAAGGGCGGCTAGACGTCTAAGGGTTGCACGGACGAAAGCATATGATACGATGAAACAATTCTAACCCTAACACGTCTATGATAACCACGTTGCTCGCCATCAACAAGGCTTCAGCACGAACAACGCATGAACAGCGAATAAACGTGTACTGCCTAGATCGCAAGATGCGATCTAGGCAGCATGATGCTTACTCGGAAGAAACCCTCGAGACAAGGGAGTTGGCGATGCGCCTAGATTGGTTTGTGGTGAACGTGATTGTTGTCTTTCTCAATAACCCTAGATACATATTTATAGTCCGTAGACTTTCTAACGTGGGAATAATCCCAACCGTGCACGAGCCAAATTCTATCTAACCGACACGTATCCTACTATATTTACAGATACACGGGCAAACTAGCCCAAACTTTGTATACAAGGCCGAGTCATGTATTCCTTCCATGTATATTCTTTAAGCCCATCTTTAATCGCGGCCCACCTCTGATCCGGTCAAATTCTGGTGATAACACATGCCCCCCTGGTTTTGGAAATGACAATTCCAAAATCACTCTGTTTTATCGTCGTCGGGTCATGTCGTGGCAGAGCAGAACCGTCGCAGTATCCATCATCATGATGCCTTGCCTCCTCAACTTCTCCGCGTGACCTGGCCAATTTTTTTCTTTTGGGCACTACTTCTCGGAAACTGTTGTGGCATTGAATCTGCACTATATCCCCTCTTTATTTAACCGCTCCGGACAGTTCGCCACTTCATCCCCTCCTCATCCTCTGTTCCTCTGTAGTACTCGAAAACCCTCCTCCCACCATGGACTCTTCCTCCTCTTCCTCCTCCGGTCTTTCCTACCGGTCTTCCTCGAGGGTTACCCGCCGGCGAAACGCCTCCGCACCTGGTGGGATGACGACGACAGCGACGATGACGAGGATGATGAAGCTCCCGTAGAGGGCTACGGGAGCAGTGACGAGGAGCCCGCCGGCAGCAGTGCCGACGAGAGCTCCGAGGACGACGACGAGGGCAGCGACGGCCCGTAGACTAGGATCTACTAGTATAGGCCTAGTGGTAGTAGCAGATTGGTCAATAGACCTTTCTTTCGTTTTCCTTCCTTGAGCAATCGGCTCTTTCTTTGTAAGAAATCCCATTATCAATGAAGAAGATATTCCCCTATTAATTTTGCTTTCTTGTCAACTTTGCCGATTGTCGAACGAAGTCGCTGTACAGAGAGCCGATGGCAGGGCATCGGCTTGTACTATAAACGCGATTTGAGGCCAAACAGTTGCCTATTCACACGGTCAAACAGGTCCAGCCCATGTCCAAACCATCCTCCAACCTTAAACGTGCAGATTCAACTCCTCAGCAAATCCACTAGGAGACTCATCTCAAATATCATGATCTCTGGTCTGAAACCGATCTGTTAACCTACTCAATTGAGCTTGTTCCTCTAGAGTCGATAGCAATGCATCGGCTTTTATTATTCTGAAGTCGATGTCCGTGCATCGGCCGTACTAGCACACTGTTGTCTTCGCATATTTTCTCAAGTCGATGTCTGTGCATCGGCTGTGACTTGTATGTACACATTTTTTTTACTGGCCGATTTAAAATCGGCCCCCATATCTCACTGCCCATCATCCCACATGCTTGGGAAATACTTCTTGAGATGTTGGCCATTGACGGCCACTGGGAACTTCACACCATCCAAGCTGTTCAAGCATGTAGGCATTGCCCTTCGAACCTCGGATGACTTTGTAAGGACCGTGCCAATTAGGAGACCATTTGCCATATGCTTTATCCTTGGTTCCTAGTGGCAACACGGATTCCCATACTAGATCACCAACTTGAAACTCCTTTGGTCTCACCTTCTTATTGTATGCACGAGCTACCCTGGCTTTGTTCTCTTTAATCTTCTCCAACGACCAAAGTCTAAGTTCCGTTGCATCCTCAATAGTGTCACTCATCGTGGCTGCATATTCTTCGGGTGTTAGGTCATTCGAAACGTGACACGTCTCGATCCAGCCGTAATTTCCCAAGGTAATACGGCTTCCTGCCCATAGACAAGCTGGTACGGCGAAGTCTTTATAGCTCCATGGCATGACATGCGATAGGCCCACAAAGCTTCTGACAATGTCTCATGCCACACCCTAGGGTTCTCGTCAATCTTCATCTTAATCAGCTTGATCAGGCTTTGATTGGATGCTTCGGCTTGCCCGTTGGCTTGAGCATAGTATGGAGATGATCGGATCAGCTTAATCCCCATGTCATCGCAGAACTTTCTGAATTCTTTAGAGACAAAAACCGAACCTCCATCGGTCGTGATGGTTTGGGGAATCCCGAACCTATGAATGACATGTTCTTTGACAAATTGGATAACATCTTCCGATTTTACCTTCTTCATAGGAACGGCCTCCACCCATTTGGTGAAGTAATCTGTAATGGCCAGAATCCACTCGTGGCCTTTGCTCGACGCAGGATGGATTTTGCCGATCATATCCATGCCCCAACCTCTAGATGGCCAAGGCTTGATGATGGGGTTCATCGCTGATGCGGGTACCATCTGAATTTTTCCGAACATCTGACACGCTTGGCATCCCTTGTAGTACTTGAAGCAGTCCTCAAGCATGGTGGGCCAATAAAACCCCGATCGCCTAATTAACCACTTCATCTTATGAGCCGATTGGTGAGTTCCACGAGCGCCTTCATGCACCTCATGTAAGAGCCGATTAGACTCAGTTGGTCCCAGGCATTTGAGTAGTAACCCTTCCAACGTCCTGTAGAACATGTCATCTCCTATAAGGACATATTTCATAGCCTTGTATCTTATCCGTTTAGGTGCCCCCCGAGCCGAATCCTTCGAGTAATTGAAGATATCGGCTCTCCAGTCATCCTGTAACAGGAACTGCACCTGAACTTCTGACCCTTCTGGTATGTCCTTGTATCCTGACGCCATCTGTGCGAGATCATTGGCGTCGGTATTCTGAGACCTTGGGACCCAATTGAAATTGATGTACCGGAAATGTGTCATCAACTCACGACATTCCATCCAATATGGAAAGAGTGACTCACTCTCGCACTTGTATTCGTCCGTGAGTTGGGAGATCACCAACTTCGAGTCTCCAAAAAGCTCCACCGCCTCTGCCCCGGCTTCCAAAAGCAACTCCATTCCCTTGCGCACTGCCTCATACTCAGCAACATTGTTGGTGCAAGGGGTAGGTAGCCTGATGGCGAAAGAATATGTTGCCCCCCGAGGCGACACGAGCAGAATGCCGATGCCACAACCATCATCACAAGCCGATCCATCGAAGAACATAGCCCATGCACGTACAGATAGTGCTGCTATATTAGTATTAATCCGTTCAGCTATCAGATCGGCCAACGCTTGTCCCTTGACTGCTTTCGCAGGCTGATACCAAAGATCGAACTCCGACAACGCGAACATCCACTTACCAAGTCGGCCTTTCAAAATAGGGGCCGACAGCATGTGCTTGACAACGTCTGACTTGCATACGACGATGATCTCTGCCGTCAAAAGGATATGATGAAGCTTGGTGCAGGTGAAAAACAGGCAGAGGCATAGCTTCTCGACCTCAGGATACCATGTCTCTGCGTCCAACATCCTTCTGCTGAGGTAGAAAACGACCTTTTCAACACCCTCATAGAGTTGCACCACCACCGAAGCGATGGACACGTCCGCTACTGATAAGTAGATATAGAACGGCCTGTCTTGTTGGGGTGGAACTAGCACGGGCGGCGTTGTCAGATACCGCTTAATCTCGTCAAACGCCCGCTGCTGTTCTCGCCCCGATGAAACTCGTCATCAGATTTAATTTTCACCAACGCCATGAACGGCTCGATTCGTCCTGACAGGTTAGAGATGAATCGTCGGACAAAGTTGATCTTGCCGATAAGACGTTGGAGCTCCTTCTTCGTGGTAGGCGGCTGCATGGTACGCATCGCCTCTTGACTTTTCAGGCCGATCTCAATTCCCCGTTCATGAACCAGAAAACCTAGGAACTGACCGGCCGTCACACCAAAAGCACACTTCTTTGGATTCATTCTCAGTCCGAACTTCCGAGTTCGGCCTAGGATGCGCCGCAAATCATCCAAGTGTCCCTCCATGGAGACAGATTTGACCACCACGTCATCGATGTAGATTTCCACCAACTTGCCGATCAGATCGTGAAATATATAATTCATGGCTCTTTGGTACGTTGCACCGGCATTCTTCAACCCAAAGGTCATGACTACATATTCAAACAAGCCTACTGACCACGGTACTCTGAATGTGGTCTTATGTATATCTTCCGGAGCCATGAAGATTTGGTTATAGCCGGCGTTGCCATCCATGAAGCTCAACACCTTGTGGCCAGCGATTGCATTGATCAACGTTTACGCCACGAGCATCGGATATTCATCTTTTGGAGTGGCTACGGTGATCGAGATCTCGGAAATCTATGGCCACACGCCATCGGCCGTCCTTCTTCTCTACGGGTACGATACGGGAGATCCATTCGAGCATACCTGCATGGCCTGATGAACCCGGCGGCCAACATCTTCTCGATCTCTTTCTTGACCTCTTCCGAATTTCGGCCTTCATCCGACGTGCTCGTTATTGGAACGGCCGAAATCCTTTCTTAAGGGGAGCCGATGCTCAATGATGCTCTCGTCTAACCTAGGCATCTCTGTGTAATCCCATGCAAAGCAATCTGGGTATTCTTTTAACGAGCTATCATCCGACTCCTGAGATGTGGATCTAACTTCTTGCTGATAAAAGTTGGTCGTGGCTTATCCCCAGGACCGATGTCGACTTCTTCTAGCTCATCAGCCGATGTAAACCCATACCCCAGCTTTCCGTCACCTGTGAGATCGACACCGAATACAGGGAAAACGTGTGGTGAGGATAATACGGGCCGATTGCTGGAATCGGCCTTCGTCTTGATTGTAACCAGGATTTTCGGGAAGTGACGGAGCCGATCGCGTGGAACGGCTTCCTCCTGGTCCTCGTTATCAGAGCAGCTGCCCTCGTCTCTGTCCTTACCAGGGTGGTGCCCAGGTCCTACCATGTTGATGTTGAACGAGAAACCTGGCTGGCCCCTCCCAGGGTAAGTGCATTCCACCATGTTAACGGTGGGGAAGGGGTGTGTGTCGACTTTCATGGCGTACTTGGCTGAAAATTAGACGCCCTTGTTCTATCGCCATTTGGATCCGCCGACGCCACACCCTGCGGTCGTTGGTGGCATGGGTGAACGTGTTATGCCACTTGCGGTATGGCTTTCCGTTCAGCTCCCGAGCCGTGGGGATCTTGTGGCCTTCGGGTACCTTCAGCTGCTTCTCCTTAAGTAAGAGGTCGAAAATTTGCTCAGCCTTGGTCACGTCGAAGTCAAACCCTCTGGGAGGACCTTGTGGCTTAACCCACTTGCAGGACACGGGGCTTGCCCCCGAGTCCATTCAGCCACTTGCTACCTCTTGATCTCCCGCGAGCCTTCATCTTCATCTGCCTCAACCGGGACCACCGCACGCTTGAATTTATCCTGGTATACCTGCGGGTGGCGCTCGTTCATATAATGACAGCCTCGCACCATGTGCGCCGGTGAAGGGTAGTACTGCTTGGGAGGCCACATCCTTGATCGGTGATGCGAGACCCACCACCGCCAACTCGGCTCGCTTCTTTTTCGGTCACACGAGCCGAATAGCATCGGTTCCTAACGGTCTCGAAGCGCTGGATGTATTCGACACTGTTTCTCCGCGCTTCGTCGTACTTGTGCTAGATCGGCAATGCCGGCCTCGGAAGCCTCGAGTGATACTGCATGTGGAATTGCTCTTCCAACTCGCTTCCAAGTCCGGATTGAGTCCGGTGGCAGCGATGTGTACCACCCGAAAGCCGATCCTGTGAGGGACCGTGCGAAGAACCTCACACGCAGCTCATCCGATGCTTCGAGATCGTGCCCAGCTGTGCCAAGTATCGGCTCACATGCTCGATTGAGCTGGAACCATCTGATCCACTAAACTTGGAGAATTCGGGGAGCCGATACTTGGGTGGTAGCGGGATCAACTCGTACTCGTTGGGGTACGGCTTGGAATAGCCGATCGCCCTCCTTTTCGGCACCATGCCGAACTGGTCTCTCAAGATTGTGCTGATCCGATCCGCGGTGCTCGGCTGCGGGAGTCGAACTGCGAAGATTCGCCGGAGTGGCATACTTAGCCGGCCATGCTTGCTTCTCAAGCTACGAGCCAAGCTGCAGGAGTTAAGCTGCGGAGGTTTGTCGGAGTGACATACTTGGCTAGCCACGTACGCTTCTCAAGATCCGTTCCCGAAGTTCCTCCTGCTTTTCCGAAGTCCCTGCTGTTGCGGTCCGGTTCGTGAGTGCCCGATTCTCGCGGTCGACACGTATGTTCACGTGTATCCGTGAGGGATCTCCTTAGGCGCCTCATACAAGAACTGGTAATCACTAGGGTCACCACCGATCTTGTAGACGACGTATGCCGGTGAATTCGGCACTTACGGTGCTGCCAACGCGAATGGCAGCGGTGGTCGGGACCGGAGTGGCATCTCTCCTTGGTGAGTCCCTAGAGCTGGTCCTGACGGAGAGTACTGATGCCTCATGATTTCCTGGATCACCCGAAGGGCGACACGCTCCAAAGTGTTCACCAGGCTCTCAGAATGGCGGTGCAACGAATGAATTACCATGAAATTAATCTCCTGACGCAGAGACCTGGTGCGCTCTTCTGATGGGGCGGACAGGTCTACTCCATCGAGCGCGCCTTCAGGTGAGAACCCTTTCCACCTGATGCCGTGTGAGCGGGTTCTCTGGAAAGAGCCGATGAGGTCGGCTTCGAGGATCGCTTTGACCTCGTCATACTTCTTCTTGAGCTCCTCGGTCGGATCTTCGTACGTGGCTGGAGTACCTTCCGCCATCTCGGATGTAGATGGCGATGCGGTTGATGTCGAAGACGGTCCCACCGGGCGTGCCGCGAATGTGTTGCGGTCGAAACCCACCGGCGAGCAGCGACGGGCAACACGAGTAGAGCCGGGAGGCTCCCGGAGACTGCGGCTGGCCCTGGTCCCTCGAGCGACGGCCCGCAAAGCCTCGGCACGCACGTCCGATGCTGGTGCAAGGGCGTGCCACCTGACCTATACCTGGTCAGGAAGGTGATGGATTTGCTTCGCTTAGTTTCCTGCATGGCATACACGTAAACATTAAATACGAGCCTCGATCGGCTCTCGGGTTGTCCTGTGAATCGGCTCAAGGAGCCGATCCACCCATGATTCGTACGAGGTGTACGATCACATGGTGGTCCTGCTTGATCAATATAAAGCTAAAACGACCTACGACGATTTAGGGTTTTCACCACATAATCGGAACATCCTACGCGTGATTGAGCTCGGCGGCCACGCACGGTGATCATAAACCGACCCTAGACAAGGCCTAAAAACCAACATGAAGTTGATCCCCGGAACATCTTGTCTAGGGCTAGCAAACTACACCCTACGTGCCACTTGGATCCTTCAACCCGTTTGTAAGGCCTAACTATGCGGATATTAAACTAATCCTTGAAGAACAAGGAGCAATCATAACGGATCGGATCTACTAAATAATGATCAAGCGAGGTGCCGCCCTTACACCTAAGATAGGTGTAAGGGCGGCTAGACGTCTAAGGGTTGCACGGACGAAAGCATATGATACGATGAAACAATGCTAACCCTAACACGTATATGATAACCACGTTGCTCGCCATCAACAAGGCTTCAGCACGAGCAACGCATGAACAGCGAATAAACGTGTACTGCCTAGATCGCAAGATGCGATCTAGGCAGCATGATGCTTACTCGGAAGAAACCCTCGAGACAAGGGAGTTGGCGATGCGCCTAGATTGGTTTGTGGTGAACGTGATTGTTGTCTTTCTCAATAACCCTAGATACATATTCATAGTCCGTAGACTTTCTAACGTGGGAATAATCCCAACCGTGCACGAGCCAAATTCTATCTAACCGACACGTATCCTACTATATTTACAGATACACGGGCAAACTAGCCCAAACTTTGTATACAAGGCCGAGTCATGTATTCCTTCCATGTATATTCTTCAAGCCCATCTTTAATCGCGGCCCACCTCTGATCCGGTCAAATTCTGGTGATAACAGAAGGCTATATTCTTTGGTTTTTCATTTTTTCTGATTTTTTCTGTTTTTTATGCCCATTTGAATCTTGGTCAAATCCTAGGATTGACCAAGATTTAAACAAGTTTAAAACATGAAAATGAAAATGTAAGCCTGGATCCTCCTTAGTCATTGTAAGATGATGAAGCTTTTGGGAGGTTTGTGAAATTTCCATGTTTGAAACCGAAATCCACTTCTCTGCATGCTTGACTTCATAAGACAAAGTATAGGGTTATGCATGGGTAGATACATGCTTTTTCTGGTTTGAATATGTATACCTTGTTTATCAACTTGAATTCTTACTATATGACATAAGAATACTATGTGCTTTGGTTTTTCATTTTTCTAATTTTTTTAATTGTTAAACCCATTTGAATCTTGGTTAAATCCTAGGTTTGACCAAGATTGAAACAAGTTTAAAACATGAAAATGGAAAGGTAAGCATGAATCATTCTCAATTATAGTCACTCTAAAATGAAGCTTTTGGGAGGTACTTGAAATATTTATGTTTGAAACCCAAAACCACTTCTCTTCATGTTTGACTTCATAAGACAGAGTTTATGGTTAAGGGTAGATACATGATTTTTCTTGTTTGAATATGTCTAGACCTTGTTTATCAACTTGAATGTTTTACTATATGACATAATTAAGAAGGCTATGTGCTTTGGTTTTTCATTCTTTAGATTTTTTGTCTGAATTTTTATGCCCATTTGAATCTTGGTCAAATCCTAGGTTTGACCAAGATTTAAATAAGTTTAAAACATGAAAATGAAAAGTTAAGCATCGATCCTTCTTAGTCGCTCTAAAATGAAGCTTTTGGGAGGTTTTTGAAATTTCCATGTTTGAAACCCAAAACCACTTCTCTTCATGCTTGACTTCATAAGACGAAGTTTAGGGTCGATAGGGGGTAAATACATGATTTGTCTGGTTTGAATATGTCTAGACCTTGTTTATCAACTTGAATGCTTACTATATGACATAAGAGGACTATGTGCATTGGTAAGTCTGGATCCTTCTCTTAGTCACTCTAAAATGAAGCATTTGGGAGGTTCTTGAATTTTCCATGTTTGAAACCCAAAACCACTTCTCTTCATGCGTGACTTCATAAGACAGAGTTTAGGGTTAGAGGTAGATATATACATGATTTTTCTAGTTTGAATATGTCTACACCTTGTTTATCAACTTGAATGCTTACTATATGACATAAGAATACTATGTGCTTTGGTTTTTCATTTTTCTGATTTTTTTAATTGTTAAACCCATTTGAATCTTTGTCAAATCCTAGGATTGACCAAGATTGAAACAAGTTTAAAACATGAAAATGGAAATGTAAGCCTGAATCATTCTTAATTATTCACTCTAGAATGAAGATTTTGGGAGGTACTTCAAATTTTATGTTTGAAACCCAAAACCACTTCTCTTCATGTTTGACTTCATAAGACATAGTTTATGGTTAAGGGTAGATAGATGATTTTTCTAGTTTGAATATGTCTAGACCTTGTTTATCAACTTGAATGCTTAGTATATAAGACAAAGTTTAGGGTTAGGGGTAACATACATTTTTTTTTGGTTTGAATATGTCTAGACCTTGTTTAATTATCAACTAATGCTTACTATATTACATAACAAGGCTATGTTCTTTGGTTTTTCATTTTTTCTGTTTTTTCTAATTTTTTATGCCCATTTGAATATTGGTCAAATCCTAGGTTTGACCAAGATTTAAACAAGTTTAAAACATGAAAATGAAAAGGTAAGCCTGGATCCTCCTTAATTAGTCACTGTAAAATGAAGCTTTTGGGAGGTTTGTGAAATTTCCATGTTTGAAACCCAAAACCACTTAAGAGAGAGTTTATGGTTAGGTGTAGATACATGATTTTTCTTGTTTGAATATGTCTAGAACTTGTTTATCAACTTGAATGCTTACTATATGACATAAGAAGGCTATATATGTGCTTTGGGTATTCATTTTTTGATTTTTTTCAAATTTTTTATGCCCATTTAAATCTTGGTCAAATCCTAGGTTTGACCAAGGTTTAAACAAAGTTTAAAACATGAAAATGAAAAGGTAAGCTTGAATCCTTTCTTAGTCACTCTAAAATGAAGGTACTTGAAATTTTTATGTTTGAAACCCAAAACCCTAGTTCTCTTCATATGTTTGACTTCATAAGACAAAGTTTAGGGTTAGGGGTAGATATGATACATATATTTCTGGTTTGAATATGTCTAGACCTTATTTATCAACTTGAATGCTTACTATATGACATAAGAAGGCTATATATGTGCTTTGTTTTTTCATTTTTTTGATTTTTTTCTGAATTTTTACGCCCATTTGAATCTTGGTCAAATCCTAGGTTTGACCAAGGTTTAAACAAGTTTAAAACATGAAAATGAAAAGGTAAGCATGGATCCTTCTTAGTCACTCTAAAATGAATCTTTTGGGAGGTTTTTGAAATTTCCATGTTTGAAATTAACCCAAAACCACTTCTCTTCATGCTTGGCTTCATAAGACAGAGTTTAGGGTTAGGGGTAGATACATGCTTTTTCTGGTTTGAATATGTCTAGACCTTGTTTATCAACTAGAATGTTTACTGTATGACATATATAAGAAGACTATGTGCTTTGGTTTTTCATTTTTTTTTGAATTTTTGAATTTTGTATGCCCATTTGAATCTTGGTTAAATCCTAGGTTTGACCAAGGTTAAAACAAGTTTAAAACATGATAATGAAAAGGTAAGCATGGATCCTTCTTAGTCACTCTAAAATGAAGCTTTTGGGAGGTTTTTGAAATTTCCATGTTTGAAACCCAAAATCACTTCTCTTCATGCTTGGCTTCATAAGACAGAGATTAGGGTTAGGGGTAGATACATGCTTTTTCTAGTTTGAATATGTCTAGACCTTGTTTATCAACTTGAATGCTTACTATATGACATATGCAAATCTTGATAATCCATATCAATCATTTTAGAACTGACAAGGTAGGAGTAGTTAAATTTAATCCATCAAATATGTACCATGGTGATTTTATATGCAGCTGGGCACCAGACATCACGTGCACACTATATCAATGCACAACAGTACTTGCTCCAGAAAACCCACATTTTTGTAACCTGGATGTTATACTAAAATGAACTGCGAAAACAACGAACATCACTTTTGTAGTACTGTACTCGGTACTCCGTACTTGCTCTCCCCATTGCTTCACTACTACAGTACTACCCTGGCGCGCATTCATTGTTTCCCCTGACTATTCAGAGCTTTGGACGTCCATCAAAGTAGTAGTAGTCAATAGTACAGTACTGCTAGCTCGATTAATGTATAAAATTCTATACTAGCCGACAGATGTCCATTCATCGGGTTGCGCGCCAGAGCCTTCGAAGAGAAGGTAGCCGCTCTGTCCCGTTGATTTACGGTGGACGGACAGGATAGAATGTCTCTGTGTTGAAGCATACGTACTACTCCGGAGTCCGGACCGCTCTCGATTCATTTGCTTCTGCTCCCGAGTCCTGACCCTTCGCAGGCAAGGGAGGTACTGAGATCCAGTGACTTCAGTAAGAGAAGTCACCATGCGACTTTACACACGTGAGCCATTCGATCAAGATCCAACGCTCGCGGTTGATCCAAATTTCGAACTTAAACTAAACTAAATTTTTAAATGGACTGGAACTTTCCGAGAATACTCAAGGGAATATATACGTCTTAATGTAAAGTTTTTCTTTTTTTCTGAGCAACATAAATTTTAATTTAAAATTTTAGATCAACCATGTGCGTTGGATCTTAATCTGATGGCTCGTATAGGTAAAGTTCATGGTAACTTCTGTTGGGTAAAGTCACTGGATCTCAGTTCGTAAGGGACCCCCTCTCGGCCGTTGATTTAGGATAGGCGGACCAGGTTGCTCAAAGCGAGGGCAGGAGACGGCTGTCCGGTTTTAATAGGGGGGAGTACTTCTTCCATCCCCTTCTTGCTTCACTTCCAGTCTCCTTCCACTTCCAGCGATGCCTCCGAAGTCAAGGCCACCATCTCTCTTGAAGAAGCACCTTCTAGTGTTGACAAAGGACGCGGAGCGTTCCCGCCGGCGGTCTATCCAGATGCTCGCCGCGAGAAAGGGCCCGCCAGAAAACGAAGGCCCTGCTTCGCGCTTGTCTCGGAACGGTGTCCATCGTGCGCTCGAAGATTCCTGGTTGGTTTCCATCGCCATGTTTCTTTTTTTTTAAACTTCCATCGCCATGTTTCTTGATTCTTCCTGGCCCGGAGGTCCCAACTCTTTATTCCGTATTAATCCTTTTTATACATATCTCAGTGCCCCACGATGCACCCTGCCATCTTCTCAGGACGACTTCAACCCCTGTCTCGTGCGCTTAGAGGTTACCACTGATTGGACATTTTGTTCTGCCTCTCGTCACTTTGTTTTGGTACTGATGATATTGCCCTGCAGGAAGCGTCGGCGTGTTTCAGAGATGAGCTTAAAACTCTCGTGGAACTCGCCTCCAACTTTCGCGATGATCTCAATACTTTGAAGGAGGAGGTCACCGGCCGGGGCAAGCTGCATGATGTGAGTGTTCCATCAAGTGAGGAAACGAACTCTGTAGTCAAGAAGCTTGATGGCGCGTGATGCACACATCCGTTGGGAACCCCAAGAGGAAGGTGTGATGCGCACAGCAGTAAGTTTCCCCTCAGAAAGAAACCAAGGTTATCGAACCAGTAGGAGATGAAGGCCACGTGAAGGTTGTTGGTGGAGGAGTGTAGTGCGGCGCAACACCAGGGATTCCGGCGCCAACGTGGAACCTGCACAACACAATCAAAATACTTTGCCCCAACTTAACGAGTGAGGTTGTCAATCTCACCGGCTTGCTGTAAACAAAGGATTAAACGTATGGTGTGGAGAATGATGTTTGCTTGCAAAGAACAACGAGAGAACGATGATTGCGGTAGATTGTATTTCAGATGTAAAAGAATGGACCGGGGTCCACAGTTCACTAGTGGTGTCTCTCCAATAAGATAAATAGCATGTTGGGTGAACAAATTACGGTTGGGCAATTGACAAATAGAGAGGGCATAACAATGCACATACATATCATGATGACTAATATGAGATTTACTTAGGGCGTTACGACAAATAACATAGACCGCTATCCAGCATGCATCTATGCCTAAAAAGTCCACCTTCAGGTTTGCATCTGATGACCCACAAGTATAGGGGGTGTATCGTAGTACTTTCGATAAATAAGAGTGTCGAACCCAACGAGGAGCAGAAGGTGTTGACAAGCAGTTTCGATGAAGGATTCCCTGTAAATGCTCACAAACAAGTGTTCGGGGGTTTTTAGTATAGCGGATGAATAAAGTACAAGTAAGTAAAGTGCGAGAGAAATAATTGCAGCGAGTGGCCCAATCCTTTTTAGCACAAAGGACAAGCCGGTTTGTTTACTTATGATGACCAAACGTTCTTGAGGACACACGGGAATTTAGTCTAGTGCTTTCGCTTCATATAGCTGATTAATCTTCATTGTTTTGATAAGTGTTGTGTGGGTGAACCTATGCTAATGTACCGCCCTTCCTAGGACTAACACATACTTGTGATTATACCCCTTGCAAGCATCCGCAACTACAACAAAGTAATTAAGATAAATCTAACCACAGCCTTAAACTCTGAGATCCTCGCTATCCCTCCCGCATCGATATACCAACGGGGGCTTAGGTTTCTGTCACTCCGGCAACCCCGCAATTGGCAAACGAATACAAGATGCATTCCCCTAGGCCCATAAATGGTGAAGTATCATGTAGTCGACTTTCACATGACACCACTAGAAGAATAACACCACAACTTAAATATCACAACATTGAATACTAACCAACATAATTCACTACTAACATTTAGACTTCACCCATGTCCTCAAGAACTAAACGAACTACTCACGAGACATCATATGGAACATGATCAGAGGTGATATGATGATGAATAACAATCTGAACATAAACCTTGGTTCAATAGTTTCACTCAATAGCATCAATAACAAGTAGAAATCAACACCGGGAGAGTTTCCCCTATCAAACAATCAAGATCAAACCCTAATTGTTACAGCGGTGACGAGGTGCAGCGGTGGAGATGGCGGTGATGATGATGAAGATGATGGTGATGATGATGGAGATGATGTCCAGCTGGATGACGATGACGATGGCGTCGATTTCCCCCTCCGGGAGGGAATTTCCCCGGCGGATTTCAGCCTGCCGGAGAGCTCTTTTCTCTCTGGTGTTCTCCGCCCCGCAGAGGCGGCTGTGACTCTTCGCGACTATCCTCCAGAGCTTAGGTTTTTGGGACGAAGATGTACGCGAAGAAAAGGAGGCTAGAGGGGGCTGTGGGCCCCCTCCTCACAAGGCAGCGCGGCCAGGCCTTGGGTCGCGCCGGCCTATGAGGTGGGCCCACCTCGGCCCTCCTCGGCTCCCCCTTCTGGCTCCCTTCGTCTTCTGGAAAAATAGGATTTTTCATATAATTTATGTCAACTGTTGATCTTCCGAAATATTGCATCTTGACGGCGCTTTTTCCAGCAGAATCCTGACTCCGGTGCGCGATCCTCCAATAATCATGAAACATGCAAAATAGAGGAAATAACGTAAGTATCATCTCCAAATATGAAATATATCAATGAATAACAGCAAATTATGATATAAAATAGTGATGCAAAATGGACGTATCAACTCCCCCCAAGCTTAGACTTCGCTTGTCCCCAAGCGAAACTGAACTCGGTAAACAAGACTACATGTTTATGGAGTGAAGAGTCGATAAATAAAATACGTACAAGAAGCATCATATTCATTCACACAAGACATTCTAATAAACAACTTCCTCATATAATTCAACTTGAAACAAGTAGAAGGAAATCACAAATAAAGGTGCATAAGAAATCATAATTGGTGATGGCGAACTTCATTCTTGGTCAGAGAACAGTTAATAGATTATACTTATCTATTGAGCAGCGCTCTCATATTAGAGCTTATGATAAACTTGCATACTCAATCATAGTAATCTCCTCATAATCATTGATAACTTTCAAAGCTATATTCATTCAGATAAAACTTGTACTAAACAAGGAAGAGTAAAAGACATGATGAAATAGATCACAATATAGATGGTTTGATCACAACAACTCAAATGCTTGCTTGAGATGGAGGGAAATAGGTCTACTGACTCAACATAAAGTAAAAGACAAGGCCCTTCGCGAGAGGGAAGCTGAGGATTAAATCATGTGCTAGAGCTTTTTAAGTTTTGAAATCATATAGAGAGCATAAAAGTAAAGTTTTGAGAGGTGTTTGTTGTTGTCAACGAATGGTAGTGGGTACTCTAACCCCCTTGCCAAACAGACCTCCAAAGAGCGGCTCCCATGAAGGACGTTATTTCCACCAGCAAGGTAGATCATCCCTCTTCTCTTTTGTTTACACATGCATTTTAGTTTATTTAAGGATGACACTCCCCCCAACCTTTGCTTACACAAGCCATGGCTAACCGAATCCTCGCGTGCCTTCCAACAATCTCATACCATGGAGGAGTGTCTATTGCAAAATTAAGTTGCTTACTGATGAATCAGGGCAAAACATGTGAAGAGAGTTATTAATGAGAGTTGATTAATTGGGGCTGGGAACCCCGTTGCCAGCTCTTTTTGCAAAATTATAGGATAAGTGGATGAAGCCACTAGTCCATTAGTGGAAGTTGCCCAACAAGATTGAAAGATAAAACACCACATACTTCCTCATGAGCTATAAAACATTGCACAAATAAGAAGTAATAGCTTTTGAATTATTTAAAGGTAGCACATGAAGTATTTACTTGGAATGGCAGGGAAATACCACATAGTAGGCAGTTATGGTGAACACTGATGGCATAGGTTCGGTTTTAAGGGTTTAGATGCACGAGAAGTATTCCCTCTTGGTACAGGTCTTTGGCTAGCAAGGTTGATTAGCAAGCATAAGAGTTGAGAGAAACAAACAAATATACATGTGATAGAAACAATCATGCATCTTACTTGTAAGTACAAACAATTTTAACTTCAGAATACTAAGCTAGGAACTAACAAGAAAGATAATAACATATCTACATGTGTTTCCTCTTTTCTACTTAAACTCAAGGTGTTGTTGCTATTGAGCAATGCTAAGTTTGCCAAGACCAAATTGATTTACTCAATGCTCCCAAAGTGATACCCATACTAACAACAAGATTAATCATATAATAGAGATTGCAAACTAAAATAAGATGTGCAATATGTAAATGATAAGACTTCTCATTAATATTCCATAACGATAACTCACACCAAGGGATACATAGATAACCAACTAAAGAGAGATACTTCCATACCGCAACACATCTTATATGATAACTTCCCTACTCATGATATGACACTACTTGAAAGTAAAAAGGTAAAAGATAGTGATGATGTGATACCGCGGCACTCCCCCAAGCTTGGAACAAACCAAGGGGATGCCAATACCGATGATGAATTACTCCTCCGGCGGTGGTGAATTCTTCCCGCGATTCTTAAAGATCTCCTTCAACTTCAGCTTCTCAGTTTGGCAATTCTGCACTAAGACTCGAAGAGATTCATTGTTGTCCAAAGATGTCGGTGGTGGCCTTGTGATGGAAATTGAGTGATACTCCGACGATTCTGCGAAGTCGGTGGTTCTCCTCCTGAAGTATCTCCACCTCCCTTCTTAGAGCACGGTATTGATCACAAAAATCATCGGTGACCCGTAGTGCTTCCTCCACAGCAGGGAAAGAGTTGAGGCTAAGAGCAGGCGGTATAGGTCCCTGCAAGTTATGAGAAAAAGAACGCCCAGTGTTAACCGATCCCACCAAGATTGGCTTACTCCCTGTAGTTTGCCGCTTCCTTTTTGTTGAAGGCACCCCCTTCACTTCCTCCAAAGGCTCCTTGTCCTTGTTGTTGGAGGCCATGATGCTTCTAGATCAAAGATAGATCCTGGCAGAAACAGCTCAAAACAAAACACGTCGAGAAAACGATATATGGACCTCCAGGGGTCTGGGGGATTGTATAGCAAAAAAATTCAGGACAAAAGGAAAGCACCAGGTCGAACCAGAGTCGGAGAGGGGCGACGAGGGGCCCTCCTCACAGGGCGGCGCGGCCAGGCTGGGGCCCGCGCCGGCCTGTGGGGGCACGCCCTCGTGCGTCTCCTCAACTCTGTTTCGATCTCGTAATTTTTCATATTTTCTAAAAGTTGCAAAAACATTGTTCGGAAAGTTAAACGCGGACTTTTTCTTACCAGAACTGTTACCTATTCAAAGTAGAACTCTGCAGGACTGTCAACTTGGCCTTTGATGAAGGCTTCCGGAGTTACCACTTGAATAACATCAACATCTTCATTATAAGAATCACCAGAGATATAATGCTTGAGTCTTTGTCCATTCACCACTTGTGTGGCATTACCTTGCAGAGAGCTAATTTTGATTGCTCCTGATCGATACACCTCATCAATGACATATGGTCCTTCCCATTTTGAGAGTAATTTCCTTGCAAAAAATCTGAGACGAGACCGATACAATAGGACTTTATCTCCAACATTAAATTCTCTTTTGATAATTCTTCTATCATGCCATTTCTTAACTTTCTCTTTAAAGAGTTTAGCATTTTCATATGCTTCACTTCTCCATTCATCTGGAGAACTCAATTGTAGCAATCTTTTCTTACCGGCAAGTTTAGGATCTTTATTTAGGTCTCTCACAGCCCAATAAGCTTTGTGCTCTAGTTCTAAAGGTAAATGACAAGCTTTCCCATAAACTATTTTATACGGTGACATACCCATGGGATTTTTATAAGCAGTTCTATAAGCCCATAGTGCTTCTTTCCATTTAATAGCCCAGTTCTTTCTAGATTTATTAACAGTCTTTTGCAAGATAGATTTAATCTCTCTATTTGATAATTCTACTTGCCCACTAGTTTGAGGATGATAAGCGGAAGCAATTCTATGATTAATACCATATTTAGCAAGAGTTTTTCTAAAACCACCATGAATAAAATGAGAACCTCCATCAGTCATAATATATCTAGGAACTCCAAATCTAGGAAAAATAGTATCTAAAAGCATTCTTAAAGAGGTCTCACCATCAGCACTTTTTGTAGGCATGGCTTCCACCCATTTAGTAACATAATCAATAGCGACAAGTATATGAGTGTTACCTTCTGAAGAAGGGAAAGGACCCATGAAGTCAAATCCCCAACAATCGAATGGTTCAATAACAAGAGTATAATTCATAGGCATTTCATTGCGTCTGGAGATATTACCAACCCTTTGACATTCATCACAAGATAAAATGAACTTCCTTGCATCTTTAAAGAGAGTTGGCCAATAAAAACCTGATTGTAGAACCTTTTGTGCGGTCCTATCTCCGGCGTGATGTCCTCCATAAACACTACCATGACATTTACTCAGTATCTCCTGTTGTTCATATTCAGGAACACATCTTCGCAGAATACCATCCACTCCTTCTTTATATAAGTGTGGGTCATCCAAAAAATAATGCCTCAAGTCATAAAAGAATTTCCTCCTTTGCTGAGCTGAAAAGGTTGGAGGCAAGTACTTGGATACAATAAAGTTAGCATAATCAGCGTACCAAGGACTATCTCGCGAGCTCACCTTTATTATAGCCAATTGTTCATTTGGAAAACTATCATTAACAGGAACAGGATCATAAGTAATATTTTCCAATCTAGACAAATTATCAGCAACAGGATTATCAGCACCTTTCCTATCTATAATATGTAAATCAAATTCCTGCAAAAGAAGTACCCATCTAATAAGCCTTGGCTTAGCATCTTTCTTTGCCATAAGGTATCTAATTGCAGCATGATCAGTATGAATTGTAAATTTTGAATCAACAATATAGGATCTAAACTTGTCACAAGCAAAGACTACAGCTAATAATTCTTTTTCAGTTGTAGCATAATTTCTTTGAGCAGCATCAAGAGTTTTGCTAGCATAATGAATAACATTCAATTTCTTATCTACTCGCTGTCCAAGAACAGCGCCTACAGGTAAAATCACTAGCATCACACATAATTTCAACGAGGCAAATTCCAATCGGGAGGTTCAACTACGGGAGCAGTTGTTAAGGCTTTCTTTAGAGTTTCAAAAGCTTCCTTACAATCATCATCAAAAACAAAAGGTACATCTTTTTGAAGAAGATTAGTAAGAGGCTTTGAAATCTTAGAAAAGTCTTTAATAAATCTCCTATAAAACCCAAGCATGACCAAGAACACTACGAATACCTTTAACATCCCTAGGATAGGGCATCTTCTCAATTGCTTCAACTTTAGCTCTATCAACTTCAATACCTCTCTCAGAAATTTTATGTCCCAATACAATTCCTTCATTAACCATAAAGTGGCACTTCTACCAATTAAGAACAAGATTAGTTTCTTCACATTTCTGCAATACTTTATCAAGGTTTCGCAAGCAATTATCAAAAGAATTCCCATAGACAGAAAAATCATCCATGAATACCTCTACAATATTCTCACAAAACCCATGAAAAATAGCAGACATGCATCTTTGAAAAGTAGCAGGAGCATTACATAAACCAAAAGGCATACGCCTGTAAGCATAAGTTCCATAGGGACAAGTGAAAGTGGTTTTCTCTTGATCTTTAGTTTTAACAACAATTTGTGAAAACCCAGAATAACCATCAAGAAAGCAAAAATGAGTATTTTTAGACAACCTTTCTAACATTTGATCAATAAATGGTAAAGGGTAATGATCTTTCTAAGTAACCTTATTAACTTTTCGATAATCAATGCACATTCTATACCCTACAACTACTCTTTGAGGGATGAGCTCATCATTATCATTAGGCACAACAGTCATTCCTCCTTTCTTAGGAACACAATGCACATGACTAACCCATCTACTATCAGCAATAGGATATATAATACCAGCTTCAAGAAGTTTTAATACCTCATTCCTTACCACATCCTTCATCTTCGGAATTAGACGACGCCGATGTTCAACAACGAGCTTTGCATCATCTTCCATATTGATAGCATGTTGGCAAATAGAGGGAGAAATCCCCTTCAAGTCATCAAGAGTATAGCCAATAGCTCCTCGGTGTTTCTTCAATATTTCCAATAACCTTTCTTCCTCAATATCTGAAAGCTTAGAACTAATAATAACAGGATATATTTTCTTATCATCAATATGAGCATACTTAAGATTATCAGGCAACGGTTTTAAATCAAAAACAAGATCTTCCTTTGGTGGTGGCGTTGTACCTAAATCTTCAACCGGCAAGTCATGTTTAAGAATAGGTTGACGAAGGAAAATTTCATCAAGCTCATTTCTTTCTTCCCTAAAGACTTCACTCTCACTATTCTCCAAATGTTGCTGCAAAGGATTATTAGGAGCAAGAGCAATAGACGCACACTGTTCAACTCTAAAATCATTATTAGGCAATTCCGCTTTATAAGGAGTTTTGGCAAATTTAGAGAAATTAAACTCATAAGATTCACCAGCAAATTTAGTCATAATTTTTTCCTTCTTGCAATCTATAACAGCTCCACAAGTATTTAGGAAAGGTCTACCAAAAATAATAGGACAATACTTACTAGCAGTAGAACCAAGTACCAAAAAGTCAGCAGGATATTTAATCTTACCGCATAGAACTTCCACATCTCGAACAATACCAATAGGAGAGATAGTTTCTCTATTAGCTAGCCGAATAACCACATCAATATCTTCAAGTTCACAAGAACCAATTTCATGCATGATCTCCGTATAAAGCTCATAAGGAATGGCGCTAATACTTGCACCAATATCACATAAACCATAATAACAATGATCACCAATTCTAACAGAGAGCATAGGAACACTAGCTTTCCTAGACTTATTAGGATGCGAAACAATATTAGAAGCATCTTCACAGAAAATAATATGACCATCTTCTACATTTTCAGTCACAAGATCTTTAACTATTGCAACAGCAGGTTCAACCTTAATTTGTTCTTCAGGTTCTATAGGTTTCTTTGCACTTTTATTAACTTCACTAGATTTAACAGAGAACTCCTTCATTTTAGCAGGGAAATGAGTTTATTCAATATAAGCTTCAGGAAGAATATGAGCAACAGTTTCAATTATAGCAGATTTATTTATAGATGAATCAATTTTATCTTTATACGGTTCATGATACTTATCAAAATTCTTCCTAGGCAATTCAAAGTGAGATGCAAAAGCTTTATAAAAATTTGCAACGACTTGAGAATCAAGACCATAAGTAGCACTCATATTACGAAATTTATCAGTATCCATAAAGACTTCAATGCATTTATAATCATAGTTTATACCCGACTCTCTGTCTTTGTCGTTCTCCCATCCTTCAGTATTCTCCTGGATCCGATCAAGAAGGTCCCTTTTAAACTCTTCTTTGTTGCGTGTAAATGATCCAGAACAAGAAGTATCCAGCAAAGTCTTATCTTGAAAAGACAATCTTGCATAGAAATTATGAATAATAATATTACCAGGAAGCTCATGAATGGGGCATTTGAGCATTAAAGACTTCAATCTCCCCCATGCTTGGGCAATACTCTCTCCATCATGAGGCCAGAAATTATATATGCGGTTCCGATCTTTGTGAATTTCACTTGGAGGATAGAATTTGGAATAAAATAAAGGCACAATGTCCTCCCAATCAAGAGAATCCCTATTCTTCAGCAATTTATACCAGTGCGCTGCTTTACCAGACAGCGAAATAGAGAATAGTTTCTTCCTAACTTCATCCATAGCAATACCTGCAAATTTGAATAACCCGCATAATTCATGTAAAAACAGTAAATGATCACCAGGATGGACAGTTCCATCCCCTTCATAGCGGTTATCCACAACTCGTTCAATAATTTTCATAGGTATTTTGTATGGAACCTCTTTCTCACCTGGCGCCTCATCCACTACCTTTGCAGTAGTAGTAGATTTTCCAAAGAGGAATTCAAGAGAAGACATCTCCATAATGATTTATAGCAGCAGGCAGAAATAAAAACAGCACGTACAGTAAAAGTTTCCCTTACCAATTCCACTTACCAATAGCGCTTCACTCCCCGGCAACGACGCCAGAAAATAGTCTTGATGACCCACAAGTATAGGGGGTGTATCGTAGTACTTTCGATAAATAAGAGTGTCAAACCCAACGAGGAGCAGAAGGTGTTGACAAGCAGTTTTGATGAAGGACTCCCTGTAAATGCTCACAAACAAGTGTTCAGGGGGTTTTAGTATAGCAGATGAATAAAGTACAAATAAGTAAAGTGCGAGAGAAATAATTGCAGCGAGTGGCCCAATCCTTTTTAGCACAAAGGACAAGCCGGTTTGTTTACTTATGATGACCAAACGTTCTTGAGGACACACGGGAATTTAGTCTAGTGCTTTCGCTTCATATAGCTGATTAATCTTCATTGTTTTGATAAGTGTTGTGTGGGTGAACCTATGCTAATGTACCGCCCTTCATAGGACTAATACATACTTGTGATTATACCCCTTGCAAGCATCCGCAACTACAAGAAAGTAATTAAGATAAATCTAACCACAGCCTTAAACTCTGAGATCCTACTATCCCTCCTGCATCGATATACCAACGGGGGCTTAGGTTTCTGTCACTCCGGCAACCCGGCAATTGGCAAACGAATACAAGATGCATTACCCTAGGCCCATAAATGGTGAAGTATCATGTAGTCGACGTTCACATGACACCACTAGAAGAATAACACCACAACTTAAATATCACAACATTGAATACTAACCAACATAATTCACTACTAACATTTAGACTTCACCCATGTCCTCAAGAACTAAACGAACTACTCACGAGACATCGTATGGAACATGATCAGAGGTGATATGATGATGAATAACAATCTGAACATAAACCTTGGTTCAATAGTTTCACTCAATAGCATCAATAACAAGTAGAAATCAACACCGGGAGAGTTTCCCCTATCAAACAATCAAGATCAAACCCTAATTGTTACAGCGGTGGCGAGGTGCAGCGGTGGAGATGGCGGCTATGATGATGAAGATGATGGTGATGATGATGGAGATGATGTCCAGCTCGATGACGATGACGATGGCATCGATTTCCCCCTCCGGGAGGGAATTTCCCCGGCGGATTTCAGCCTGCCGGAGAGCTCTTTCTCTCTCGGTGTTCTCCGCTCCGCAGAAGCGGCTGTGACTCTTCGCGACTATCCTCCGGAGCTTAGGTTTTCGGGACGAAGATGTACGCGAAGAAAAGGAGGCTAGAGGGGGCTGTGGGCCCCCTCCTCACAAGGCGGCGCGGCCAGGCCTTGGGCCGCGCCGGCCTATGAGGTGGGCCCACCTCGGCCCTCCTCGGCTCCCCCTTCTGGCTCCCTTCGTCTTCTGGAAAAATAGGATTTTTCATATAATTTCCGTCAACTGTTGATCTTCCGAAATATTGCATTCTGACGGCGCTTTTTCTAGCAGAATCCTGACTCCGGTGCGCGATCCTCCAATAATCATGAAACATGTAAAATAGAGGAAATAACGTAAGTATCATCTCCAAATATGAAATATATCAATGAATAACAGCAAATTATGATATAAAATAGTGATACAAAATGGACGTACCAGCATCCGCACCCCTTCCAGTATTAAGTTGCAAACAATAGACAATTGCATTAAGTACTGTGGGTAATGTAATCAACACAAATATCCTTAGACAAAGCATTGATGTTTTATCCCTAGTGGCAACAACACATCCATAACCTTAGAACTTTTTGTCACTGTCCCAGATTCAATGGAGGCATGAACCCACTATCGAGCATAAATACTCCCTCTTGGAGTCACAAGTATCAACTTGGCCAGAGCCTCTACTAGCAACGGAGAGCATGCAAGATCATAAACAAAATATATATGATAGATCAATAATCAACTTGACATAGTATTCCATATTCATCGGATCCCAACAAACACAACATGTAGCATTACAAATAGATGATCTTGATCATGTTAGGCAGCTCACACGATCTAAACATGATAGCACAAGAGGAGAAGACAACCATCTAGCTACTGCTACGGACCCATAGTCCAAGGATGAACTACTCACGCATTAGTCCGAAGGCGGGCATGGTGATGTAGAGCCCTCCGGTGATGATTCCCCTCTCCGGCAGGGTGCCGGAGGCGATCTCCTGAATCCCCCGAGATGGGATTGGCGGCGGCGGCGTCACAGTATGTTTTCTCGTATCGTGGCTCTCGGTACTAGGGTTTTTGCGACGGAGAGAATAAATAGGCGAAGGGGCAGAGTCGGGGGGCGCCCTAGGGGCCCACCCCATAGGCCGGCGCGGCCAGGGGCACCACCGCGCCGCCATGTGGGGTGGCCGCCTCGTGGCCCCTCTTCGTCTCCTCTTCGGACTTCTGGAAGGCTCCGTGGAAAATAAGACCATGGGCTTTTGTTTCGTCCAATTCCGAGAATATTTCCTGTGTAAGATTTCTGAAACCAAAATCAGCAGAAAACAGGAACTGGCGCTTCGGCATCTTGTTAATAGGTTAGTGCCGAAAAATGCATCAAAATGATGTAAAGTGTATATAAAACATGTGAGTATTGTCATAAAACTAGCATGGAACATAAGAAATTATAGATACGTTTGAGACGTATCAAAGCTCAAGGGCCAGAATTTGATGCTTAAGATCGAGTGCGGCTTTCTTCGCGAAGAAAACGTCGAGCTATCAAACAGGTGCGTTCAAGCTCTCAACGAGAGCCTCAACACCCAACATGACAGAGAAAATGCCATGTATGCGGCGAAGAAGATGATGGATGCCAGCATCTTGAAGAAAAACAATATGGTGGAGGACACGCGCGGGATGGTCGATCCAATCCAGGCACCGCAGAAGGAAGTCGATGTTCTCCGAGTCCAGCCACCTTTGCGTAGGTCGCCGAGGCGCCCTCGCGCAGGTCACTGAGGAGCGCACGTCACCGAGTAGGCTGGGGGATAAGGAATTCCAGGTAGAGAAGCGGAATCACCACCTGACCTGACGGAGGGCCGCTCTGCCAGGTAGGCTGGGGGAGAGAAGCACTGCCTCTCATTGTTCTTTAGCTAGTCCTCCGATCCATATTACTCGATGTTAAAATGGATGTATCTACAACTGAAATATGTCTGGATACATATATTTTAGTATCACAAAGTAAGTATCAACGTTTATATTGTCCAAGTCTTATTATCCATCCCTAAGCTGGGTCGCTTTTGTAACTACTGATTTGCAGATTCGACTCTTCTGACGAAAGATTTGTGGCCATGTGCCTTACAAGTCTAGTTCCTACTGACATTATTTGTACTCGCTAAAAATGTATTATTCAGTACCCCCTCTGAATAATACTTTCGTAGTATGTGCTTCTAAAATTGTAGATGTTGATATTTTTTATGTAGAGTTCCTCAATCTTTTGAATTTTGACTTGGCTGAAAAAAAATATGTATCGTAATTAGGGAAGGAGATAGTACTCCTTAGCAACTTGGGTTGCATCTGGATTTGGATGTTTGGCGTCACTCGAACCTCTGTTCACAGGATTTGTTTTTTTTGTGAGAGGGACAACCAAAGGATCCTGAAGGACCCAGAGACTTCCAATACGCATCCTGATGCGTCTTCTCTTGACGAAGAAGATGGCTGTGAGTTTGCGTACCTACTGCATGTGACTTGTGCTCACTGAAGTGTGGGACCTCACGCGTGGGCACCACACGTAAGTGACGGACCTGTTGGTGTAAAAACTCGATTGATTATTATAGTGCATTAGAACAAAGTTTCCTATGGATTCAAGGGTAGGAAATCCAAGTTAACTCATTTACATGACATTATTTTTTCCATGAAGCAAAGTTAACACATGTCACACCCTAACTTTTTCAACCTTGTTTAATTGTCCTTAGTGCAAATATTAGGGGGAACCAAAACTTTTTCTATAGACTAATTAGATGAATTTCCTTGATCTGTTTGTTATAATGAAATGCTTTGATCTGCTGGTAGATGAATTGTCTTGATTTGCTTGTTGAGTTTTGTCTTGAGCTACCTCAAAGAACAACACCTCTAGTGGTAAAATCATCCTTGAATTCAAAACTTGGGATCATCTACCCCCTTATTACATCCTTCTCTCTTACCCTAGTCAAAAACCCTAAGGCATCATAAATTTGGCTAAGTCCCAAAATCTATTTAAGGTTCCATTTTGGAACCCCTGGATTAAGCTACCCCTTGCCATCTAAGGCAATGCACTTGGTCCTAGACCTACCTTATCATGAGCACTTCCCAACCATGTCCTTTCCTTGAACCAAATCTCTTTTATACCCACTTATCCTTGATGATTTTGAGGCCAAGTCCACAAGATGTTTTGGCAGGCTTAAAATGTTCAAACTTTGGCAGTTGATCTCTAAGCACCCTCAACTGTTATTGGTAACCTCAATGCATGGATCTCATCTATGCAACATCCTCTACCACTTCCACGTCTTGCATGTGCGATGCTACCCTCACAATTCTTATTTTCACTTGATCTTGCACCCTATCCACTATTTCAACACTAGATCACTTCATCCTGTTTTACCTCTTGTTTTTATTCTAATCCAAGTTTAACCTCCACAAAACCAAGAGTGATGATGGTATCTACACTAGTAGGTCATCATCCACCCTTGAGATCACTCCTCCAAGTGTTTTTCTTTCTCTTTTGGAAAGTTCCCAAAAACCCTATTACTATTCTTTTCTAGATTTAGCCACAAAATTATTTCTAATTTCATCAAAGCTTTCAAAAATGTTTCCTCAACTAAAATGGAGGATGTGAATGTTATTTCACATCATCCCATTTTCACCCTAAAAAGAGTTAGTGCTATAGCACATTTTGTTTTGGCTTTAAAATAAAAACGTGGTTTTGGTACATATGCCATTCTTGCACTTTTTGTTGCCAAATAAATTTTGAGAATATTCTATGCCTTTAAGACCTATTTTATTCAATTCATCATCTTGACCTCTTCCAACAACTTCAAAGACAAGTTTCATTAAAACCCCTCCAACATTTGATCTACTCCCATATAGTGGTCAATACCCAACCCTTCCACATTTTATTTCAAATAAAAACCTCTATTCATCAACCATACCCTGGGATCTATTTTTTTAAATCATTTGTTTGTCATAAACAAAGTGATGACAATTTTCATATTGGAGCTTATTACTCTCATTCTCCATTTCTATCTCTATGTCTCTACCATCCATTTGACCTTGACCCCTCCAACATAAGGCCTTGGTTTATATACATGAATGTTGGGCACCACTCTCCTTGCTCACTTATGCTTGGCAAGTGTGCACTCCGGCCATGGTTTGGTGTATGGCAATATGGCCATCACTTCTTTCTCTCTCTCTCTACCTTGCTCCACTATGGACAGCCACAACCTGCACCACTCCCTCCTTAAGGTCAACTTGCTTGGATCAGCACACTCCCACCTCCCTCTTCTTTACTCCCTCTCCTCCTTCCCTATGCCATCAATGACATGGGAACATATCCAAAGGCCCTAGACCTGCACCCCTATGCCTCTAACGTTGTCTCCAAGACTTCCCTGGCTCCTTGGACCCATGAGGTGCCCTAACACACGAGCCCCAAGCCCTAGCTTTCCCCTCCCTCCTCTTTCTTCCTTGGTGGTCACCCGTTCTTGGTCAAGAAGGAAGAAGGCACCCTGTGACGCCCCGGAACTGGTACCGTGAGGATTCCAGCGAACCCGCCGAAATCCGCACGATATCGATTCAGAGACGGCCTCCGACACGACGTGCGCGACGAATCACACACGTGATGCCAGAGGAATTAACACGAGCGGTAACATTACAACAGGATTACAATAGAGCTCATGATGACGCGTAAAGCACACGCCCGTTGGGAACCCCAAGTGGAAGGTGTGATGCGTACAGCAGCAAGTTTCCCTCAGTAAGAAACCAAGGTTTATCGAACCAGTAGGAGATGAAGGCCACGTGAAGGTTGTTGGTGAAGGAGTGTAGTGCGGCGCAACACCAGGGATTCCGGCGCCAATGTGGAACCTGCACAACACAATCAAAATACTTTGTCCCAACTTAACAGTGAGGTTGTCAATCTCACCAGCTTGTTGTAAACAAAGGATTAAACGTATGGTGTGGAGAATGATGTTTGCTTGTGAAGAACAACAGAGAACAGAGATTGCAGTTGATTGTATTTCAGATGTAAAAGAATGGACCAGGGTCCACAGTTCACTAGTGGTGTCTCTCCATAAGAAATAACATGTTGGGTGAACAAATTACAGTTGGGCAATTGATGACCCACAAGTATAGGGGGTGTATCGTAGTACTTTCGATAAATAAGAGTGTCGAACCCAACGAGGAGCAGAAGGTGTTGACAAGCAGTTTCGATGAAGGATTCACTGTAAATGCTCACAGACAAGTATTCAGGGGGTTTTGATGTAACGGATGAATAAAGTACAAGTAAGTAAAATGCGAGAGAAATAATTGCAGCGAGTGGCCCAATCCTTTTTAGCACAAAGGACAAGCCGGTTTGTTTACTTATAATGACCAAACGTTCTTGAGGACACACGGGAATTTAGTCTAGTGCTTTCGCTACATACAGCTGATTAATCTTCATTGTTTTGATAAGTGTTGTGTGGGTGAACCTATGGTAATGTACCGCCCTTCCTAGGACTAATACATACTTGTGATTATACCCCTTGCAAGCATCCGCAACTACAAGAAAGTAATTAAGATAAATCTAACCACAGCCTCAAACTGCGAGATCCTCGCGATCCCTCCCGCATCGATATACCAACGGGGCTCGGGTTTCGTCACTCCGGCAACCCCGCAATTGGCAAACGAGTATAAGATGTATTCCCCTAGGCCCATAAATGGTGAAGTATCGTGTAGTCGACGTTCACACGACACCACTAGAAGAATGACACCACAACTTAAATATCATAACATTGAATATTACTCAACCATAATTCACTACTAACATTTAGACTTCACCCATGTCCTCAAGAACTAAACGAACTACTCACGAGACATCATATGGAACATGATCAGAGGTGATATGATGATGAATAACAATCTGAACATAAACCTTAGTTCAACGGTTTCACTCAATAGCATCAATAACAAGTAGAAATCAACACCGGGAGAGTTTCCCCTATCAAACAATCAAGATCAAACCCAAATTGCTACAGCGGTGACGAGGTTCTGCGGTGGAGACGGAGGTGATGATGATGAAGATGATGGTGATGGTGATGGAGATGATGTCCAGCTCGATGGCGGTGACGATGGCGTCGATTTCCCCCTCCGGGAGGGAATTTCCCCGGTGGATTCCTTCCCGCCGCAGAGCTCTTTTCTCTCTGGTGTTCTCCGCCCCGCAGAGGCGGCTGTGGCTCTTCGCGACGTACCCTCTGGAGCTTAGGTTTTCGGGACGAAGGAGTACGCGAAGAAAAGGAGGCGAAAGGGGCTGTGGGGCCCCCACACCACAAGGTGGCGCGGCCAGGCCATGGGCCGCGCCGGCCTGTGGTCTGGCCCCACCTTGGGTCTTCTCGGCTCCCCCTTCTGGCTTTCTCCGTCATCTGAAAAATAGGATTTTTGGTATAATTTCCTTCCACAGTTGATCTTCCGAAATATTGCGTTCTGACGGTGCTTTTTCCAGCAGAATCCTGGCTCCGGTGCTCGATCTCCAAATAATCGTGAAACATGCAAAATAGATGAAATAACATAAGTATTGTGTCCCAATATGAAATATATCAATGAATAACAGCAAATTATGATATAAAATAGTGATGCAAATTGGACGTATCAACTCCCCCAAGCTTAGACTTCGCTTGTCCCCAAGCGAAACTGAACTCGGTAAACAGGACCACATGTTTATGGAGTGAAGAGTCGATAAATAAAATACGGACAGGAAGCATCATATTCATTCACACAAGACATTATAGTAAACAACTTCCTCATATAACTCAACTTGAAACAAGTATAAGTAAATCACAAATAAAGGTGCATAAGGAATCATAATTGGTGATGGCAAACTTTGTTCTTGGTCAGAGAACAGTTAACAGATTATACTTATCTATTGAGCAGCGCTCTCATATTAAAGCTTATGGTAAACTTGCATACTCAATCATATTAATCATTGATGACTTTCAAAGCTATATTCATTCAGGTAAAACTTGTACTAAACAAGGAAGAGTAAAGACATGATGAAGCAAATCACAATATAATAGTTTGATCACAACAACTAAAATGCTTGCTTGAGATGGAGGGAAATAGGTTTACTGACTCAACATAAAGTAAAAGACAGGCCCTTCGCAGAGGGAAGCAGGGATTAAATCATGTGCTAGAGCTTTTTCAGTTTTGAAATCATATAAAGAGAATAAAAGTAAAGTTTTGAGAGGTGTTTGTCGTTGTCAACGACTGGTAGCGGGTACTCTAACCCCCTTGCCAAACAGACCTCCAAAGAGCGGCTCCCATGAAGGACGTCATCTCTACCAGCAAGGTAGATCATCCCTCTTCTCTTTTGTTTACACATGTATTTTAGTTTATTTAAGGATGACACTCCCCCCAACCTTTGCTTACACAAGCCATGGCTAACCGAATCCTCGGGTGCCTTCCAACAATCTCATACCATGGAGGAGTGTCTATTGCAAAATTAAGTTGCTTACCGATGAATCGAGGCAAAACATGTGAAGAGAATTATTAATGAAAGTTGATTAATTGGGGCTGGGAACCCCGTTGCCGCTCTTATTGCAAAATTATAGGATAAGTGGATGAAGCCACTAGTCCATTAGTGGAGGCTGCCTAACAAGACTGAAAGATAAAACACCACATACTTCCTCATTAGCTATAAAACATTGACACAAATAAGAAGTAATAAATTTTGAATTGTTTAAAGGTAGCACATGAAGTATTTACTTGGAGTGGCAGGAAATACCACATAATAGGTAGTTATAGTGGACACACATGGCATGGTTTTTGGTTTAAAGGTTTGGATGCACGAGAAGCATTCCCTCTCAGTACAGGTCTTTGGCTAGCAAGGTTAAATAGCAAGCATAGGAGTTGAGGGAAACAAACAAATATACACGTGATATAAACAATCTTGCATCTTACTTGTAAGCACAAGCAATCTTAACTTCAGAATAATAAGCTATGAGCTAACAAGAAAGGAAGACAATGAAACAACTATATGTATTTCTCTTTTCTACTTAAACCTGAAGGTGTTGTTGCTATTGACCAATGCTAAGTTTGCCAAAACCAAATAGATTTACTCAATGCTCCCAAAGTGGTACCAATACTAAAATCACGATCAATCATATAGTAGAAATTGCAAACTAAAATAAGGTGTGCAATATGTAAATGATAAGACTTCTCCTTAATATTTCATAACGATAACTCACACCAAGGGATACATAGACAACCAACTAAAGGAGAGATACTCCCACACTGCAACCCATCTTATATGATAACTTCCCTACTCATGATATGACACTACTTGATAGTAAAAAGTAAAAGGTAGTGATGATGTGATACCGCGACACTCCCCCAAGCTTGGAACAAACCAAGGGGATGCCAATACCGATGATGAATTACTCCTTTGGCGGTGGTGGTGATGAATTCCTCACAAGCTTCTCTACAAGCTCCTGAAGCTCATCAATCTTGTACATGAGGTTGCGGATCATCTCCGAATTGTGCTCGACGCGATTAAGAAGTATGTCCGACGGCGAGTCCCAATTCTTGGAGTTATTTCCCCACCCTTCAGCTTCAGGCTTCGTCCGTCCTGTAGTGTTAGAACGATCTATATCCCAATTGCTAGGCAATGCTGCCTTGGGAGTCCTTTCAATTTGATTATTGTAGATTAGATTGCGGAAGGGATGGTAAGTGCCTAAAGAAGATGTCTTTGGAGCTAGGTAATGATGTGGAACTCCTCCTCCGGTGCTAATCCGTGCGCTCTTCTTGGCGTTGAACGGGTTTGACACCACTCCGATGCTTGCAATGGTGGTGCGCGGGCGTACTTGCGGAACTTCTTCGACTTCCTCTTCATCCTTCAACTCGGGGTCTTGAATACCTTCCTCCGAAGGCTCCTTGTCCTTGTTGTGGGAGACCATGGTGCTTTTAGATCAAAGACAAATCCTGGCAGAAACAGCTCGAAACAAAACACGTCGAGAAAACGATATACGGACCTCCAGGGGTCCGGGGGGATTATATAGTAAAATTTTTCAGAACAAACGGAAAGTACCAGGTCGAGCCAGAGTCGGAAAGAGGCGACGAGGCGGCCAGACCATAGGGCGGCGCGGGCCCAGGCCAGGCCGCGCCGGCCTGTGGTGGCACGCCCTCGTGCGTCTTTTCCACTCCGTTTCGATCTCGTAATTTTTCATATTTTCCAAAAACAGCAAAAACATTGTTCGGAAAGTAAATCGCGAACTTTTTATTACCTGTACTGTTACCTATTCAAAGTCGAGTTCTGGCGGACTGTCAATTTGTCCTTTGATGAAAGCCTGTGGTGTTTCCACTTGAATAATATAAACATCAACATTATAAGAATCACCCGAGATATAATGCTTGAGTCTTTGTCCATTCACCACTTGCGTAGCATTGCCTTGGAGAGAGCTAATTTTAATTGCTCCTGAACGATACACCTCCTCAACAACATATGGTCCTTCCCATTTCGAGAGTAATTTCCCTGCAAAGAATCTGAGACGGGACCGATACCATAGGACTTTATCCCCAATATTAAACTCTCTTTTGATAATCCTTCTATCATGCCATTTCTTAACTTTCTCTTTAAAGATTTTAGCATTTTCATAAGCTTCACTTCTCCATTCATCTAGAGAACTTAATTGCAGCAACCTCTTATTACCGGCTAGTTTAGGATCTTTATTTAGTTCTCTAACGAGCCCAATAAGCCTTGTGCTCTAGTTCTAAAGGTAAATGACAAGCTTTTCCGTAAACCATTTTATAAGGTGACATTCCCATGGGGTTTTTATAAGCAGTTCTATAAGCCCATAGTGCTTCCTTCAATTTACTAGCCCAATTCTTTCTAGATTTATTAACGGTCTTTCCCAAAATAGATTTAATCTCTCTATTTGATAATTCTACTTGACCACTAGTTTGAGGGTGATAAGCGGAAGCAATTCTATGATTAATACCATACCTAGCAAGAGTTTTTCTAAAACCTCCATGAATAAAATGAGAACCTCCATCAGTCATAATATATCTAGGAACTCCAAATCTAGGAAAAATAATATCTAAAAGCATTCTTAAAGAGGTCTCACCGTCAGCACTTTTTGTAGGTATGGCTTCCACCCATTTAGTAACATAATCAACAAGCAACAAGTATATGAGTGTTACCTTCTGAAGAGGGAAAAGGTCCCATGAAGTCAAATCCCCAACAATCAAACGGTTCAATAACAAGAGTATAATTCATAGGCATTTCATTGCGTCCGGAGATATTACCAACCCTTTGACATTCATCACAAGATAAAATAAACTTCCTTGCATCTTTGAAGAGAGTTGGCCAATAAAAACCTGATTGTAGAACCTTTTGCGCGGTTCTATCTCCGGCGTGATGTCCTCCATAAACACTACCATGACATTTACTCAATATTTCTTGTTGTTCATATTCGGGAACACACCTTCGCAGAATACCATCCACTCCTTCTTTATATAAGTGTGGGTCATCCCAAAAATAATGCCTCAAGTGATAAAAGAATTTCCTCCTTTGCTGAGCTGAAAAGGTTGGAGGCAAGTACTTGGAAACAATAAAGTTAGCATAATCAGCATACCAAGGACTATCTCGCGAGCTCACCTTTATTACATCCAATTGTTCATTTGGAAAACTATCATTAACGAGAACAGGATCATAAGCAATATTTTCCAATCTAGACAAATTATCAACAACAGGATTATCAAGCACCTTTCCTATCTACAATATGTAAATCAAATTCTTGCAAAAGAAGTACCCATCTAATAAGCCTCGGCTTAGCATCTTTCTTTGTCATAAGGTATCTAATTGCAGCATGATCAGTATGAATTGTGACTTTTGAATCAACAATATAGGATCTAAACTTGTCACAAGCAAAGACTACAGCTAATAATTCTTTTTCAGTTGTAGCATAATTTCTTTGAGCAGCATCAAGAGTCTTGCTAGCATAATGAATAACATTTAATTTTTTATCTACTCGCTGTCCAAGAAGAGCGCCTACAGCAAAATCACTAGCATCACACATAATTTCAAAAGGCAAGTTCCAATCAGGAGGTTCAACTACAGGAGCAGCTTGTTAAGGCTTTCTTTAGAGTTTCAAAAGCTTCCTTACAATCATCATCAAAAACAAAAGGTACATCTTTTTGAAGAAGATTAGTAAGAGGCTTTGAAATCTTAGAGAAATCTTTAATAAATCTCCTATAAAATCCAAGCATGACCAAGAACACTACGAATACCTTTAACATCCCTAGGATAGGGCATCTTCTCAATGGCTTCAACTTTAGCTCTATCAACTTCAATACCTCTCTCGGAAATTTTATGTCCCAATACAATTCCTTCATTAACCATAAAGTGGCATTTCTCCCAATTAAGAACAAGGTTAGTTTCTTCACATCTCTGCAAAACTTTATCAAGGTTTCGCAAGCAACTATCAAAAGAATTCCCATAGACGGAAAAATCATCCATGAATACTTCCACAATACTCTCACAAAAGCCATGAAAAATAGCAGACATGCATCTTTGAAAAGTAGCAGGAGCATTACATAAACCAAAAGGCATACGCCTATAAGCATAAGTTCCATAGGGACAAGTAAAAGTGGTTTTCTCTTGATCTTTAGTTTTAACAAGCAATTTGTGAAAACCCGTAATAACCATCAAGAAAGCAAAAATGAGTATTTTTAGACAACCTTTCTAGCATTTGATCAATAAATGGTAAAGGGTAATGATCTTTCTTAGTAACTTTATTAACTTTTCGAAAATCAATGCACATTCTATACCCTACAACTACTCTTTGAGGGATGAGCTCATCATTATCATTAAGCACAACAGTCATTCCTCCTTTCTTAGGAACGCAATGCACAGGACTAACCCATCTACTATCAGCAATAGGATATATAATACCGGCTTCAAGAAGTTTTAATACCTCATTCCTTACCACCTCCTTCATCTTCGGAATTAGACGACGCCGATGTTCAACAACAAGCTTTGCATCATCTTCCATATTAATAGCATGTTGGCAAATAGAAGGAGAAATCCCCTTCAAATCATCAAGAGTGTAGCCAATAGCTCCTCGGTGTTTCTTCAATATTTCCAATAACCTTTCTTCCTCAATCTCCGAAAGCTTAGAACTAATAATAACAGGATATATTTTCTTATCATCAATATGAGCATATTTAAGATTATCGAGCAAAGGCTTTAAATCAAAAACAGGATCTTCCTTTGGTGGCGGTGTTGTACCCAAATCTTCCACCGGTAAATCATGCTTGAGAATAGGTTGGCGAAGAAAAATTTCCTCAAGCTCATCTCTTTCTTTCCTAAAAACTTCACTCTCGCTATTCTCCAAATGTTGCCGCAAAGGATTATTAGGAACAAGAACAATAGATGCACACCTGCTCCATTTTAAAATCATCACTAGGCAAATCAGCTTTATAAGGAGTTTTGGTAAATTTAGAGAAGTTAAACTCATAAGATTCACCAGCAAATTTAGTCAAAATTTTCTCTTTCTTGCAATCTATAATAGCTCCACAAGTATTTAGAAAAGGTCTACCAAAAATGATAGGACAATAATCACTAGCAGCTAGAACCAAGTACCAAAAAGTCAGCAGGATATTTAATCTTACCACATAGAACTTCCACATCTCGAACAATACCAATTGGAGAAATAGTTTCTCTATTAGCCAGCTGAATAACCACATCAATATCTTCAAGTTCACAAGAATCAATTTCGTGCATAATCTCCGTGTAAAGCTCATAAGGAATAGCACTAACACTTGCACCAATATCACATAAACCATAATAGCAATGATCACCAATTCTAACAGATAGCATAGGAACACTAACTTGTTTGGGTTTATTAGGATGTGAAACAATATTAGAAGCATCTTCACATAAAATAATATGACCATCCTCCACATTTTCAGGCACAAGATCTTTAACTATTGCAACAGCAGGTTCAAATTTTATTTGTTCTTCAGGTTCTATAGGTTTCTTTTCACTTTTATGAACCGCACTATTTATAACAGAGTACTCCTTCATTTTAGCAGGGAAAGGAGTTTTTTCAATATAAGCTTCAGGAATAACATGATCAACAGTTTCAACTACAACGCATTTATTAATAGATGAATCAATTTTATCTTTATACGGTTCATGATCCTTATCAAAATTCTTCTTAGGCAATTCATAATGAGAGGCAAAAGCTTTATAAAGATTTGCAGCAACTTGAGAATCAAGACCATATGTAGCACTCATATTACGAAATTTATCAGTATCCATAAAAGCTTCAATGCATTTATAATCATAAATTATACCCGATTCTCTATCCTTGTCGTTCTCCCAACCTTCGGTATTTTCTTGGATCCGATCAAGAAGGTCCCTTTTAAACTCTTCTTTGTTGCGTGTAAATGATCCGTAACAAGAAGTATCCAAGCAAGGTCTTGTCTTGAAAAGAAAGTCTTGCATAGAAATTATCAATAATAACATTACCAGGAAGCTCATGAATGGGGCATTTGAGCATTAAAGACTTCAATCTCCCCCAAGCTTGGGCAATACTTTCTCCATCATGAGGCCAGAAATTATATATGTGGTTACGATCTTTGTGAATTTCACTTGGAGGATAGAATTTAGAATAAAATAAAGGCACAATGTCCTCCCAATCAAGAGAATCACCATTCTTCAGACAATTTATACCAATGCGCCGCTTTACCGGACAGGGATATAGAGAATAGTTTCTTTCTAACTTCATTCATAGCAATACCCGCACATTTGAATAACCCGCATAATTCATGTAAAAACAGTAGAATGATCACCAGGATGGACAGTTCCATCCCCTTCATAGCGGTTATCCATAACACGTTCAATAATTTTCATAGGTATTTTATATGGTATCACTTCCTCACCTGGCGCCTCATCCACTACCGTTGCAGTAGTAGTAGATTTCCCAAATAGAAATTGAAGAGAAGATCTCTCCATAATGACTTATAGCAGAGAGCAGTAAATAAAATCAGCACAAACAAGTAAAGGTTTTCCTTACCAATTCCACTTACCAATAGCGCTTCACTCCCCGGCAACGGCGCCGTAAAATAGTCTTGATGACCCACAAGTATAGGGGTGTATCGTAGTACTTTAGATAAATAAGAGTGTCGAACCCAACGAGGAGCAGAAGGTGTTGACAAGCAGTTTCGATGAAGGATTCACTGTAAATGCTCACAGACAAGTATTCAGGGGGTTTTGATGTAACAGATGAATAAAGTACAAGTAAGTAAAATGCGAGAGAAATAATTGCAGCGAGTGGCCCAATCCTTTTTAGCACAAAGGACAAGCCGGTTTGTTTACTTATAATGACCAAACGTTCTTGAGGACACACGGGAATTTAGTCTAGTGCTTTCGCTACATACAGCTGATTAATCTTCATTGTTTTGATAAGTGTTGTGTGGGTGAACCTATGCTAATGTACCGCCCTTCCTAGGACTAATACATACTTGTGATTATACCCCTTGCAAGCATCCGCGACTACAAGAAAGTAATTAAGATAAATCTAACCACAACCTTAAACTCTGAGATCCTGCGATCCCTCCCGCATCGATATACCAACGGGGGCTCGAGTTTCGTCACTCCGGCAACCCCGCAATTGGCAAACGAGTACAAGATGTATTCCCCTAGGCCCATAAATGGTGAAGTATCGTGTAGTCGGCGTTCACACGACACCACTAGAAGAATGACACCACAACTTAAATATCATAACATTGAATATTACTCAACCATAATTCACTACTAAGATTTAGACTTCACCCATGTCCTCAAGAACTAAACGAACTACTCACGAGACATCATATGGAACATGATCAGAGGTGATATGATGATGAATAACAATCTGAACATAAACCTTAGTTCAACGGTTTCACTCAATAGCATCAATAACAAGTAGAAATCAACACCGGGAGAGTTTCCCCTATCAAACAATCAAGATCAAACCCAAATTGCTACAGCGGTGACGAGGTGCTGCGGTGGAGACGGAGGTGATGATGATGAAGATGATGGTGATGGTGATGGAGATGATGTCCAGCTCGATGGCGGTGACGATGGCGTCGATTTCCCCTCCGGGAGGGAATTCCCCGGCGGATTCCTGCCCGCCGGAGAGCTCTTTTCTCTCTGGTGTTCTCCGCCCCGCAGAGGCGGCTGTGGCTCTTCGCGACGTACCCTCTGGAGCTTAGGTTTTCGGGACGAAGGAGTACGCGAAGAAAAGGAGGCGAAAGGGGCTGTGGGGCCCCCACACCACAAGGTGGCGCGGCCAGGCCATGGGCCGCGCCGGCCTGTGGTCCGGCCCCACCTTGGGTCTTCTCGGCCCCCCTTCTGGCTTTCTCCGTCATCTGGAAAAATAGGATTTTTGGTATAATTTCCTTCCACAGTTGATCTTCCGAAATATTGCGTTCTGACGGTGCTTTTTCCAGCAGAATCCTGGCTCCGGTGCTCGATCTCCAAATAATCGTGAAACATGCAAAGTAGATGAAATAACATAAGTATTGTGTCCCAATATGAAATATATCAATGAATAACAGCAAATTATGATATAAAATAGTGATGCAAATTGGACGTATCAGCAATTGACAAATAGAGAGGGCATAACAATGCACATACATATCATGATGACTACTATGAGATTTACTTAGGGCATTACGATAAAGTACATAGACCGCTATGCAGCATGCATCTATGCCTAAAAAGTCCACCTTCGGGTTAGCATCCGCACCCCTTCCAGTATTAAGTTGCAAACAACAGACAATTGCATTAAGTATGGTGCGTAATGTAATCAACACAAATATCCTTAGACAAAGCATTGATGTTTTATCCCTAGTGGCAACAACACATCCACAACCTTAGTTTTTGTCACTGTCCCAGATTCAATGGAGGCATGAACCCACTATCGAGCATAAATACTCCCTCTTGGAGTCACAAGTATCAACTTGGCCAGAGCCTCTACTAGCAACGGAGAGCATGCAAGATCATAAACAACACATATATGATAGATCAATAATCAACTTGACATAGTATTCCATATTCATCGGATCCCAACAAGCACAACATGTAGCATTACAAATAGACGATCTTGATCATGATAGGCAGCTCACAAGATCTAACATGTAGCATTACAAATAGAAGACAACCATCTAGCTACTGCTATGGACCCATAGTCCAAGGATGAACTACTCACACATCAGTCCGGAGGCGATCATGGTGATGTAGAGTCCTCCGGGTGATGATTCCCCTCTCCAGCAGGGTGCCGGAGGCGATCTCCTGAATCCCCCGAGATGGGATTGGCGGCGGCAGCGTCTCTGGAACTTTTTCCGTATTGTGGTTCTCGGTAATAGGGTTTTCGCGACGGAGAGTTTAAGTAGGCGGAAGGGCAGAGTCGGAGGAGGCACGGGGGCCCCACACCATAGGGCGGGGCGGGCCCCCCTTGGCCGCGCGGCCCTGTGGTGTCGGCTCCTCGTGGCCCCACTTCGTATCTTCTTCGGTCTTCTGGAAGCTCCGTGGAAAAATAAGACCCTGGGTGTTCGTTTCGTCCAATTTCGAGAATATTTCCTATGTAAGATTTCTGAAACCAAAAACAGCACAAAACAGGAACTGGCGCTTCGGCATCTCATTAACAGGTTAGTGCCGGAAAATGCGTATAAATGATGTAAAGTGTGTATAAAACATGTGAGTATTGTCATAAAACTAGCATGTAACATAAGAAATTATAGATACGTTTGAGACGTATCAAGCATCCCCAAGCTTAGTTCCTACTCGCCCTCGAGTAGGTAAACGATAACAAGGATAATTTCGAAGTGACATGCTATCATAATCTTGATCAATACTATTGTAAAGCATATGAGATTAATGAAGTGATTCGAAGCAATGGTAAAGACAATGACTAAACAACTCGAATCATATAGCAAAGACTTTTCATGAATAGTACTTTCAAGACAAGCATCAATAAGACTTGCATAGGAGTTAACTCATAAAGCAATAAATTCTTAGTAGAAAGTTTTGAAGCAACACAAAGGAAGATATAAGTTTCAGCGGTTGCTTTCAACTTCAACATGTATATCTCATGGATAATTGTCAACACAAAGTAATATGATGAATGCAAATAAGCAAGTATGTAGGAATCAATGCACACAGTTGACACAAGTGTTTGCTTCTAAGATAGAAAGAAGTAGGTAAACCGATGATACGTCCAAAACGTATCTACTTTCCCGAACACTTTTGCTATTGTTTTGCCTCTAATTTGTGTATTTTGGATGCAACTAACACGGACTAACGCTGTTTTCGGCAGAACCGTTCCGGTGTTTCGTTTTTGTGCAGAAATCCAACTTTCAGGAAAAACCTCGGGATTTTGACGAAAGGGCCTATTTTCCCGGAATAATGACGGAGCCGAAGGACAATTGAAGTGGAGGCCCGAGGGCCCACACCACATGGCGGCGCGGCCCGTGGGGGCCCGCGCGGCCATGTGGTGTGGCCCCTCGGCTGGCCTCCGACGCCCCCTTCGGACTACTTATTCGCCTCGACCTAAAAACGCACGAGGAGAAGTCGAAGTCGCCGTAAACCCTCCGTAACGCCGCCACATCGCGAAACTCCGTCGCGGGAGCCGAAGTCTCCGTTCCGGCACTCCGCCGGGACGGGGAATTGGAGGAGATCATCACCGCCATCACCGCCAACGCCTCTCCATCAACCAGCAATGTTTCCCCCATCCATGTGTGAGTAATTCCCCGCTGTAGGCCGAAGGGGATGGTAGGGATTGGATGAGATTGGTCATGTAATAGCATAAGATTGTTAGGGCATAGTGCCTAGTGTCCGTAGATGGTACTTTTATGATATTGTTGCAACTTGTTATGCTTAATGCTTGTCACTAGGGCCCGAGTGCCATGATCTCAGATCTGAACATGTTATTGATTCATGAAGATATTCGTTGTTTATGATCTTACCTGCAAGTTGTATACACATGTCGCCGTCCGGAACCAATGGCCCCGAAGTGACGAAATCGGGACAACCGGAGGGAATGGCAGTGACGTGAGGATCACATGTGTTCACGGAGTGTTAATGCTTTGCTCCGGTACTCTATTAAAAGGAGTACCTTAATATCCAGTAGTTTCCCTTGAGGCCCGGCTGCCACCGGCTGGTAGGAAAAAAGATGTTGTGCAAGTTTCTCATTGCGAGCACGTACGACTATAATTGGAACACATGCCTATTGATTGAGTAGTACTTGGATAACGTTTTATTATTATCTGCAAATGCCCTGCCATGATTGTTACATGAGTTTCTCTCATCCATGCAACGCCCGTCATCCGTCCCCGTGCCTACAGTATTTTAATCATGTTGTTTACTAAAATCACTACTGCTGTCTTTGTTACTCTGCTACTGTTATTTCACTACTGCTACTGCTATAAAACCGTTACTATCGATAAACTCTTGCGAGCAAGTCCGTTTCCAGTGCAGCTGAATTGACAACTCCGTCGTTAAGGCTTTCAAGTATTCTTTGTCTCCCCTTGTGTCGAATCAATAAATTGGGTAATACTTCCCTCGAAGACTGTTGCGATCCCCTATACTTGTGGGTCATCAAGACTATTTTCTGGCGCCGTTGCCGGGGAGCATAGCTTTATTTGGAAGTTCACTTGGATTTATATTGTTCGCTGCAAATTCTCCATCATGGGTAAACCTCGCGATACTAAGGTCGCCATATTACCATCCACTACAAGAAAAGGTACAACTCTGAGTACCTCCGTTGCTCTTGATTCACCATCTGTGATTGATAAACTTGTTTCACCACCACATGCTTCAAATGCTGGTACTTCTGCTGAATCTGAAAACTCTCATAATATTGATAATATTTCTGATGTGCTTGATGATAGTGGTTCATTGGGAACTTTTCTAGATGCTAAAATTGCTAGGTCTAGACAAATTGAAAATGCTGAAACTCCCGATGTTACTACACCCGTTAATTCACCCGAACTTTAATATTCTAGTGATGATCTTGATGAAGATTATGTGGAACTTGATGATGATTTTATTGAAAAATGCCATGCTACTACTGATGCAAGAAAAATTAAAAAGTTGCTTGCGTAACATACCGTTAGATATAAACTGTCTCCCGATCCTAAATTTGCCACATCTCCTATAAACATTAGGGATAAAGATTATGATTTTTCTCTTGATCTATCTCATATAGCTATTGTTGAGAAAACACCCTTTTGTGGTACTGAAAAAGAAAGTGCTCGTTGAACACATGACTGAGTTATCTACTTTGAGTAGCTTGTTTTCTGATGATGTTAAGAAGCGTACTTACTTTGTTGCTAAAATCTTTCCATTCTCATTAAAGGATGACGCTAAAACTTGGTATAATAGTTTGCCACTGAGTTCTATTAAAAGTCCAAAACAATTGCTTGCTGTTTTCTTTCGGAAATACTTTCCTGCTAGTGCTCAACATGCTGCTTTGCAGAGAGTTTATAATTTTGATCAGGGAGATGAAGAGAAATTGCCTGGAGGCTTGGGCGAGATTTTGCTCTCTTATTAGAGCTTTGCCTAACCATGATCTAGAAAAGCATGATTTACTTGATATATTTTATAGTGGACTAACCATTGAGTCTAGGGCATACCTGGATAGTTGTGCTGGTTGTGTTTTCAGGAAAAGAACTCCAGACGTACGTCGAAGAATTATTGGCTAAAATAGGCCGGAATTATGATGATTGGATTACGCCTGAACCAACTCCAACGCCAATAGTGAAGAAGAGGGGTTTAATTAAATTGAATGATGAAGATATGAGGGAAGCCAAGAAGTCTCTCAAGGAGAAAGGTATTAAATCCGAAGATGTGAAGAATCTACCTCCCATAGAAGATATATGTGAGATAATTCCCCCTTCATCCATGATTGAGGTAAACTCCCTTCAACGCTTTACTAGAGAAGATATTCCGTATTCAAAACCTCCTGCGCAATGCTTAGATGAGTTTGATAATTATATTGTTAAGCAAGAAAATTTTAATATGAGAGTAGAGAATCATCTAATGGAAAATTCTCAAGCTATTAGTCAATTGCATGATATTGTGGAGAGAACCTCCAATGATGTTAAGATGCTTGTTAAACATTTTCATATGATTCAAACTCAAATTGATCAACTCACTAAAGTGCAAAATGACTTACTAGGAAATAATGCTAAAGAAAAACATGCTTATGAAGTAACAACTAGAGGTGGTGTCTCTACCCAGGATCCTCTATATCCTGAAGGGCATCCCAAAAGAATTGAACAAGATTCTCAACGCATTGAACCTAGAGCTCCATCTAAGAAAAAGAAGAAGAAACATAAAAATGTTGTAGAATCCTCCGAACTCGTTAATGATCCTAATAGTATTTCTATTTCTGATGCTGAAACCGAAAGTGGTAATGAACATGAGAAAGATAATGATAAGAATGATACTCTCGATAAAGAAGAGGTTGAAAAAGAACCCGAAAAGCATGCTAAAAATAAAAAGTATACTAAAGAAGATTTTATTGCTGAGAAACATGGTAATGAAAGAGAACCTTGGGTGCAAAAGCAAATGCCTTTTCCTGCTAAGAAACTAAAATCAAAGGAAGAGGAACACTATAATAAATTCTGTGATTGGATGAAACCTTTATTCTTGCAAATCCCTTTGACTGGATGCTATTAAATTGCCTCCTTATTCAAAGTATATGAAAGATATTGTTACTAACAAAAGGAAAATCCCCAATGAGGAAATTTCCACTATGCTTGCTAATTACTCTTTCAATGGCAAAGTTCCAAAGAAGTTGGGCGACCCGGTATACCTACTATTCCTTGTTCTATTAAGAATAATTATGTTAAAACTGCTCTATGTGACTTGGGCGCCGGTGTTAGTGTTATGCCTTTTTCTCTTTATAAGAGACTTTACTTAGATAAGTTGATACCTACTGATATATCTTTGCAAATGGCTGATAAATCTACTGCTATTCCTGTTGGTATATGTGAGGATGTTCCTGTTCAAGTTACTAATAACTCGCTTGATATTAACTGATTTTGTTGTGTTGGAAATGCCTGAAGATGATAATATGTCTATTATTCTTGGGAGACCTTTTCTTAACACCGCAGGGGCTGTTATTGATTGCAATAAAGGAAAGGTTACTTTCAATGTTGATGAGAAGGAACACACCGTTTATTTCCCCAAGAGGATTGAAAAAGCGTGCGGAGTTAATACTATCTCTCATGTGAGAACTATCAAAGTGGGAACCATCGATTGTCCTATATATGAGCCTAAAGAAGAATATCAAACTCTTGTGATTGGATCCATATCAATACAATTCAAGGTAACATGATTGATTTGAGGTTTATTTCTTCATATGCTATGTAAAATTTATTTGGTGGCAAGACTTGATCAACCTTGTTAACAAATACCTTTTATATGCATAGAGGAAGTAAACAACATCTCTTTCTTCCTCCACTTGCTTTAGTTGCTGTAGCATTTTTAATTTGCAAAGTTTCTTAGTTGATTTGAGATTTCAAAAATTTTCCTGGCCAGTAATAATAAACTTAATACCCAGAAAATGTGCATTTTTCAAAGTTTTCAAAAATTCGCGAAAATTACACCGTTGGTCCTATTTTTCGACGAGGCACCTGGGAGCACCCGAGGATGACCTGTGGGGCACCACAGGGTGCCACACCACAGGCCGGCGCGGCCAAGGAGGTGGGCGCGCCACCATGTGGTGTGGGCCCCTCCTTGCCCCACTTTGTCATCTCTTTCTCCCAGCACCTTCTCTTTCCCGAAAAAACTCGTACCAAGTTCCTCTCACTCGCGTTTTTGCTCAAGAACTCCAGATTTCTCGATCTCTTTGCTCAGCCCAGATTTCCTGCTGAAATTTGGCAACATTTGCTCCTTGGTATGTGACTCCTCCACCCATCCAAGTAGAATTTTGTTTGGTTGAGTATATCTTGAATATTTTGCTGCTGTAGGTAACATGTTTAGTGAACTTGCATGCTTGTTCTAAGTGGTAGAAACTAGTTTTGATGCATGATTAGTACTCTAGCAAGTTCCTATGGTAGTTTCCCTCAATTATATGTCACCAAATCAAGTTTTGTATTGTTTGTTGAAAATTTCAGAAAATGAAGAAGTTCAAATTTGGAGAATTGTTCAAGAAAGGAACAACCAGCACCGGGAGGCCTTCTAGGACCGCCACCCAAATTAGGCGGTCGTACAATGAGGACATCATCGCGCCTAGCTTCGCGCCCGAAGAGGACAATGGGGCTCCTAATGCCTCATCCTTCCCATGTTATGATTTTCTGACAAATGCAGGGATATTGGATGATTTCTTCACTCTTGTCAACAGGGCGGGCTTAACCACCTACGTTGGAGATGAAAGGGAGCAATACCACATGCTCACCAAAATTTTTGTCGAGAGCTTCCAGTTCCAAAACACGGAATATAATCCGACAGTTGCATTCAAGATCTATGGTACTCCTGTTACTATGGAATTGGAAGAATTTTGTCGTGCATTGGATATTGCCCCTGTAGGTACAGCAAGGAGGATCGATAACAACCCTCGGGACTTGTTGGAGCTCTATCGAGGGATCACCAATGATGATCTGTCGCACCATTCAGCGGGGCAAGATAAGGAACATTCAACTCCCCGCCATTAAATATTTTGCATATTACGTTGCCACTAGCATACTTGGTAGGGAGAACACTAGCAATATTTCTAGTTACCATCTTGCTTTCTTGAATATTGCACTTCATTGGACAGACATCTTATCATCTTGGTTCTCTTATTGCTCGCCGCTTGTCTACCAAGGGGCCTATTTTTGGAGGAACTATTGCACTCGCGCATTTTAACACATTTAGAGTTTCCTATTGATCCTAATGATGTACCATTAACCCCTAGGAGGCTTGATATCATTGCTATGAAAAGCCATCAATTTGTTACCACCGAGTCTACTTTAGATAATATGGCCTATAGAATGTTGTTTGCTGACGGGGATGAGAAAGAAATCCCTCTTCCCCAGCCAGGTTTGTTCGATATTGACAGGCAACCATGGTCGCGCACTAAGGAGGAGGTGGAAGAACATATGAAGATACAAGATTTCCATCAGCAGCATGACTCCGAGGACGCCGAGCCCTCCTACGATTACACCGTCACGTATCCGGGTGCTTCTTCTAGCACATACCCGGAATACGATCCATCTTCGTCATACTACGGAGACACTACCTCATGGGATCGATGGAATTGAACTCCACTTAGGCCAAAAGCCTAAGCTTGGGGGAGGTATACCGGCATCACTCATTCTTTGCATATTATGATTGCTGGATACTTGTATATACTTGTTTAGTCTCTTTGAGTGGTTTTCTAATGAGAGGAAGATGATATTTGGGGAAGTGCTGCCTGAAAACAGATTCTGGGCTGTTACCGTAAAAATTCGTGCGCACAGCCAGAACGTTATTTTGAGTTGCAAATTTTTGTGAATGTTCCCCAGGTTGTTATCTAACTTTCATTAGTTGAGCACTTTTTGAACTGAGCAACGTAAGATTTTTGTAAAAATCGATTTCTGTACTGCTGTCAAGTTTTGGCAGATTTCTGCCATCTCGCTTTTCTGTGTTTCTTTTAGTTTGCTATTTATTGCTTTCGCTTTGTTTCTTTCCCAAAACACAAAAAGACCAAAAATATTTCTGTTGTTTCTCTTCAGCATTTGTTTATCTTGGTTTCTTGCATTTGTTTCGCTTTATTTGCTATTGCTAGTTTGCTATAAGAAAACCCAAAAAGATTTTGCTTTGTTTGCTTGTTTCCTTTTGTTCTTGTTCTCAAATTCGAAAACACCAAAAATATTTGCTGTTCTTCTTTGGTTTGTAAAGTTCATTATGAGTTCAATGGTCTTCGGTGGCTGGAGCGTGGTTTTCATTTCATATTATCCAAGCTACACAAGTGAAAAGGCAATAATGACGATCTACGACAATCTGATTGTGGTGAGAGGCTGGTATGAACTCTATTTGTTTTCATTTTTGTACATATACTCATCCATGTGAGCATGCTTAGTTGGTTCATGTGAGGTATATGTTATTTAAGAAAGTCTAGTAGTTCATGATCTCTCATGATTAGCTCCAATCTATTAATATGAGTAGCATGTCATGGATGTTTACTTGCATTGTTTTATTCATAAGTAAGTATGGCATTGTGGTATCCTCCTCTGAATAATTCATTTATATCGACTTGGCACATGCTCGCGCATGCATATGACTGAACAAGAGTCAATTAAGCCTCAATGATTTACATTGCTTCAGAGATCTTGTATCACTTTTATGCCTCAGTTAATTTATTTTGCCGCAAGCATGATTATGACAATTCATCGCTCTCTTGATTTGTCGCTCCCTAGTCTTTTTGCTAGCCTTCACTTGTACTGAGCGGGAACGCTGCTCGTGCCTCCAAACACATGAAAACCAAGTTATTCCAGAGTGTCCACCATAAATACCTATGCATGGCATTTCAAACCATTCCAAGTAAATTCTCATGCGCTACCTTTAAAACCTTCAAAATACTTCTCAATTTGTGTTTATGTTTCATAGCTCATGAGGAAGTATGTGGTGTTTAGCTTTCAACCTTGTCATTTACTTTTGACGGACTCTCATATGGAATAGTGGCACATCCGCTTATCCAATAATTTTGCAAAAAGAGCCGGCAATGGGATTCCCGAGTCCCGAATTAATTAACTTAAATAGACACTCCTCCATGGTTTGTGATTGTTGGACGGCACCCGAAGGATTCGGTTAGCCATGGCTTGTGTAAGCAAAGGTTGGGGGGAGTGTCCTCATCATAATAAAATTAACTTAAAAAGGCACTCCTTCATGGTATGAGATTGTTGGAAGGCACCCGAGGATTCGGTTAGCCATGGTTTGTGTAAGAAAGGTTGGAAGGAGTGCCACATAAAAATGCAAATAATTCATGGGAGCCGCTCTTGAAAGTCCGGTTGGCGAGGTAGTTGGTGTACCCATTACCATTCGTTGACAACAACAAACACTTCTCAAAATAATTTTACTCCTGCTTTACAAATGAAAAGCTCTAGCGCATGTTAATCCCTGCTTCCCTCTGCGAAGGGTCAATCTTTTACTTTTATGTTGTGTCTCCATCCTTTCTTTGAGCACTTTCTTGAGAGCACAACTGTCATTCTTAGTATAATATGCTTGTCTCAAAATATGATTGATTGTGGTATAACTTTGATGCTTTTATCTTTGACAATCACTACTTCTAGTCTTTCTATGAACTCCAGAGGTGCCCGGGCATTTATGTTTTGCCAATCAAATACAGGCAAGCGAGATACCACTTTATCATGCTCTCTTATGAACATTGCAATCCTGCTTATATATGATTCATGATGCTTATTATTAATTGTTGGTACCTCTTCATGATTGACATAGCTGTTAGATGATCTTATTTGCATGTATCTTATTATGAACTGCCTAAGTGTTAGCCATAGCATGAGAATATTTACTCAAACAAAAACAAAAATAAAAGCATACAGACGCTCCAAGTAAAGCACATAAGATGTGACGGAATAAAAATATAGTTTCACTAGAGGTGACCTGATAAGTTGTCGATGGAGAAGGGGGTGCCTTGTGCATCCCCAAGCTTAGATGCTTGAGTCTTCTTGAAATATGCAGGGATGAACCACGGGGGCATCCCCAAGCTTAGACTTTTCACTCTTCTTGATCATATTGTATCATCCTCCTCTCTTGATCCTTGAAAACTTCCTCCACACCAAACTCAAAACAAACTCATTAGAGGGTTAGTGCATAATCAAAAATTCACATATTCAGAGGTGACATAATCATTCTTAACACTTCGGACATTGCACAAAGCTACCGAAAGTTAATGGAACAAAGAAATCCATTCAACATAGCAAAAGAGGCAATGCGAAATAAAATGCAGAATCTGTCAAAACAGAACAGTCCGTAAAGACGAATTTTTCAGGGGCACTTAACTTGCTCAGATGAAAAAGATCAACTGAATGAAAGTTGCGTACATATCTGAGGATCACACACGAAAATTGGCAGATTTTTCTGAGTTACCTACAGGGAGGTCTACTCAAATTCGTGACAGCAAGAAATCTGTTTGTGCGCAGTAATCCAAATCTAGTATCAACCTTACTATCAAAGACTTTACTTGGCACAACAATGCAATAAAATAAAGATAAGGAGAGGTTGATACAGTAGTAACAACTTCCAAGACTCAAATATAAAACAAAAGTGCAGAAGTAAAATAATGGGTTATCTCCCATAAGTGCTTTTCTTTAACGCCTTTCAGCTAGGCGCGTAAAGTGTGAATCAAGTATTATCAAGAGATGAAGCATCAACATCATAATTTGTTCTAATAATAGAATCAAAAGGTAACTTCATTCTCTTTCTAGGGAAGTGTTCCATACCTTTCTTAAGAGGAAATTGATACTTAATATTCCCTTCCTTCATATCAATAATAGCACCAACAGTTCGAAGAAAGGGTCTTCCCAAAATAATGGGACAAGATGCATTGCATTCAGTATCCAAGACAACAAAATCAACGGGGACAAGATTATTGTTAACCGTAATGTGAACATTATTAATCCTCCCCAAAGGTTTCTTTATAGAATTATCAGCGAGATTAACTTCCAAATAACAATTTTTCAATGGTGGCAAGTCGAGCATATCATAGAGTTTCTTAGGCATAACAGAAATACTTGCACCAAGATCACATAAAGCATTACAATCAAAATCATTGACCTTCATCTTAATGATGGGCTCCCAACCATCTTCCAACTTCCTAGGAATAGAAGCTACAAGTTTTAATTTCTTTTCTCTAGCTTTTATGAGAGCATTTGTAATATGTTTTGTAAAGGCCAAATTTATAGCACTAGCATTAGGACTTCTAGCAAGTTTTTGTAAGAACTTAATAACTTCAGAGATATGACAATCATCAAAATCTAAACCATTATGATCTAAAGAAATGGGATCATTGTCCCCAATATTTTGAAAAATTTCAGCAGTTTTATCACAAACAGTTTCAGCAGTTTTAGCAGTTTCATGTAGTTTTGCACGCTTTGCATTAGGAGTAGAAACATTGCCAACTCCAATTATTTTAACATTGATAGTAGGAGGTTTAGAAACATGTGAAGCATCAACATTACTAGTGGTGGTAATAGTCTAAACTTTAGCTACATTATTCTCTTTAGCAAATTTTTCTTCTTTTTCCCACCTAGCATGCAATTCAGCCATCAATCTAATATTTTCATTAATTCGAACTTGGATAGCGTTTGCTGTAGAAAATGACTTAATATATTTAGTTTAATTAGGCATAGCTTTTAATTTTAAAAGATCAACATCAGCGGGAAGACTATCAACCTTAGAAGCAAGAACATCAATTTTACCAAGCTTTTCCTCAACAGATTTGTTAAAAGCAGTTTGTGTACTAATAAATTCTTTAAGCATGGCTTCAAGACCAGGGGGTACACTCCTATTATTGTTGTAAGAATTACCATAACCATTACCATTATTAGAAGGATATGGCCTATAGTTGTTACCAGAATTATTCCTATAAGCATTGTTGTTGAAATTATTATTTTTAATGAAGTTCACATCAACATGCTCTTCTTGAGCAACCAATGAAGCTAAAGGAACATTATTAGGATCAACATTAGATCTACCATTCACAAGCATAGACATAATAGCATCAATCTTATCACTCAAGGAGGAGGTTTCTTTAACAGAATTTACCTTCTTACCTTGTGGAGCCCTTTCCGTGTGCCATTCAGAGTAATTGATCATCATATTATCAAGAAGATTTGTTGCGGAGCCTAAGGTGATGGACATAAAAGTACCTCTAGCAGCTGAATCCAATAGGTTCCGCGAAGAAAAATTCAATCCTGCATAAAAGGTTTGGATGATCATCCAAGTAGTTAGTCCATGGGTAGGGCAATTATTTACCAAAGATTTCATTCTTTCCCATGCTTGAGCAACATGTTCATTATCCAATTGCTTAAAATTCATTATGCTACTTCTCAAAGATATGATTTTAGCAAGAGGATAATATCTACCAATGAAAGCATCCTTACATTTAGTCCATGAATCAATACTATTCTTAGGCAAAGATAGCAACCAATCTTTAGCTCATCCTCTTAAGGAGAAAGGAAAAAATTTCAGTTTTATAATGTCTCAATCTACATCCTTATACTTTTGCATTTCACAAAGTTCAACAAAATTATTAAGATGGGAAGCAGCATCATCAGAACTAACACCAGAAAATTGCTCTCTCATAACAAGATTTAGTAAAGCAGGTTTAATTTCATAAAATTCTACTGTAGTAGCAGGTGGAGCAATAGGTGTGCATTGGAAATCATTATTATTTGTGCTAGTGAAGTCACACAACTTAGTATTCTCAGGAGTACCCATTTTAGCAGTAATAAAAATAAGTAAAGCAAACTAAATAAAGTAAATGCAAGTAACTAATTTTTTTTTGTTTTTGATATAAAGAACGCAAACAAGACAGTAAATAAAGTAAAGCAAGTAACTAATTTTTTTTGTATTTTTGATATAGAGAAAGCAAACAAAGCAGTAAATAAAGTAAAGTAAAGCAAGACAAAAACAAAGTAAAGAGATTGGATGTGGGAGACTCCACTTGCAGCGTGTCTTGATCTCCCCGGCAACGGCGCCAGAAATTTAGCTTGATGATGCGTAAAGCACATGCCCGTTGGGAACCCCAAGTGGAAGGTGTGATGCGTACAGCAGCAAGTTTCCCTCAGTAAGAAACCAAGGTTTATTGAACCAGTAGGAGATGAAGGCCACGTGAAGGTTGTTGGTGAAGGAGTGTAGTGCGGCGCAACACCAGGGATTCCGGCACCAACGTGGAACCCGCACAACACAATCACAATACTTTTCCCCAACGTAACGATGAGGTTGTCAATCTCACCGGCTTGCTGTAAACAAAGGATTAAACGTATGGTGTGGAGAATGATGTTTGCTTGTGAAGAACAACGAGAGAACGGAGATTGCGATTGATTGTATTTCGGATGTAAAAGAATGGACCGGGGTCCACAGTTCACTAGTGGTGTCTCTCCAATAAGAAATAGCATGTTGGGTGAACAAATTACAGTTGGGCAATTGACAAATAGAGAGGGCATAACAATGCACATACATATCATGATGACTACTATGAGATTTACTTAGGGCATTACGACAAAGTACATAGACCGCTATCCAAGCATGCATCTATGCCTAAAAAGTCCACCTTCGGGTTAGCATCCGCACCCCTTCCAGTATTAAGTTGCAAACAACGGACAATTGCATTAAGTATGGTGCGTAATGTAATCAACACAAATATCCTTAGACAAAGCATTGATGTTTTATCCCTAGTGGCAACAAGACATCCACAACCTTAGTTTATGTCACTCGTCCCGCATTCAATGGAGGCATGAACCCACTATCGAGCATAAATACTCCCTCTTGGAGTCACAAGTATCAACTTGGCCAGAGCCTCTACTAGCAACGGAGAGCATGCAACATCATAAACAACACATATATGATAGATCAATAATCAACTTGACATAGTATTCCATATTCATCGGATCCCGACAAACACAACATGTAGCATTACAAATAGACGATCTTGATCATGATAGGCAGCTCACAAGATCTAACATGATAGCACAATGAGGAGAAGACAACCATCTAGCTACTGCTATGGACCCATAGTCCAAGGATGAACTACTCACACATCAGTCCGGAGGCGATCATGGTGATGTAGAGTCCTCCGGGTGATGATTCCCCTCTCCGGCAGGGTGCCGGAGGCGATCTCCTGAATCCCCCGAGATGGGATTGGCGGCGGCGGCGTCTCTGGAACTTTTTCCGTATCGTGGTTCTCGGTAATAGGGTTTTCGCGACGGAGAGTTTAAGTAGGCGGAAGGGCAGAGTCGGAGGAGGCACGGGGGCACCACACCATAGGACAGCGCAGGCCCCCCTTGGCCGCGCGGCCCTGTGGTGTTGGCGCCTCGTGGCTCCACTTCGTATATTCTTCGGTCTTCTGGAAGCTCCGTGGAAAAATAAGACCCTGGGCGTTCGTTTCGTCCAATTCTGAGAATATTTCTTGTGTAGGATTTCTGAAACCAAAAACAGCACAAAACAGGAACTGGCACTTCGGCATCTCGTTAATAGGTTAGTGCCGGATAATACGTATAAATGATGTAAAGTGTGTATAAAACATGTGAGTATTGTCATAAAACTAGCATGGAACATAAGAAATTATAGATACGTTTGAGACGTATCAGCCCACAAGAAACATATATTACAACAACGACTCCAACGAGTCAAGATAAATATACAATACAAAGATCCAAATCATAGAGAAGATCAAATACGTCCAAGTACGGACAAGATACAAATTGGACTAAGAGTCCTGAAGTTAACCAGCGGCGTCCATAACCTTGCCCAGGCCAAGCCGGAAGGGTAACCTTGCTAAAGTCGTCTTCATCGAACATATCTTCATACATGCCCGGTTATATCCCGTAGAAGCAGCAATAAGTACGGGTTCGTACTTAACAAGACTTCAAGACGTATAAGCATTCGTCAACCAGTCGTCCTTTGTACTTGAGGCACGCAGGGGACTTAGAGGACGCAAGAGGAACTTCATAGGCAATATGGTGGGGTTAAGCGGCAGCGCGCAAGCACTAAAAACCTATAGAGACACTCTACAACAGTCGTCTAATCAGAGAAGATGAGAGAGCGTGTTGTGGGTATACTTTATGGGTATATCAACGGCATGGCCTAGATCCGGCAAGCCCGGGTGGCCCATAGTTGGTGGTGAGGCATGTGGCCCATCGGGCGGCCCAGTTGCTGTAGATCCCGAAGGATGAAGTCCAGCCCAGGAACAGGAAGCCGGATCTCTACCGACCTACGAAGGAGGCCGGATCCGTGACGGCCCATGAAGTATCCGGATCCAGCACGTACTTGGAGGAAGGCGGATCCTTGGTGTACACGGCAATACTTTGTACCGTAGTTAGGTGACTTGTATTCCGGCTAGGACTCTCCATGTAAACCCTAGATCCGTGTGTCTTTATAAGCCGGATCCTGGGAGCCCTAGAGGCACAACCACAACTCATTGTAACAACGCGAAAGCGCCCAGATAATTCCAGACAAGCAGCGGTAGGCCCCGTCATCGTGCGGGTGTTCCGAAGCTGGGTAACTCGCGTACCACCGTCCCGTGTGCACTCCGCCCTATGGCCCCTACTTCTTCTCCCCCTCGTGAGGATCCCTCCTCCGAGGTACCGTCGATTAGGCAACGACAGAGCGCATAAGCTAACAGTTCTATACTCTGCAAACATAACACAACCGATGCGTTCCCCCCTCGTAAGGAAGTACTTACAAAGGCACTCACGCAGTTGACAAGTTTTAACCAGTTATTATTTAAGTTGTTCTATCTTACTATGCAAGTTATTAGTATCGAAACAACATGTGTAAGTTGTCTATGGTCGAGTCATACAGCTCCAAGTCGTCCATAACCGCGGACACGACTTATCGATAAGATTGTAACCCTGCAGGGGTGCCCAAATGTGCCCACACGCACGATCAACCCACTTGCGACAGGTGGATATCACGACTCGCACTCTCCTTCACTACAACCATGTCCAGGAAGCCACCTAACTAAGTTAAACCCGTATCAGAGTTCGGCCGTGCTCCGAAGCGGACTCAGCTATTGCGTCAGCGTACTAGGTGATCAGTGCCCAGCGGGATGACCACTTCGCAGCGGCTCCGCAACTGACGAACGTGCAAGAGACAACGGGGTACAAGGCCCCAAAAGTAACATCATATCATCTGACCACAAAGAAACAAGCTTGCACGCCCTGGAGAAACAAAGCATTCAAACTAATTGTGGCCACTGGACAAAGCTATAGATTCCGGCAGTGGTCGAGGGGAGACCCGGTAAGCATACCCACGTGTGGTTAGAGCGCTCAGTCTCGAAACAGATAACAAGAACTCGGGTCCTAAGTTATTTAGGAAACACAAGTGAGCGGTCACAAAACGAGCAGCTGACCCACTGATGCCTCCGCTAAACAATTATCAGCAACTAAAGTAACCATGATTCTTCCCAACATATAACCCAATAATATTACTATAAGGATAACGAGATAAGACAACACTAGCATGCACTACGACTCGCAAGGCAGACCCGGTAACCAAACAATAGCTGTAGGTGGTGGTGGTGGCAATATGGGCTACTTGAGGTAACAAGTGGATAGGACACGTGGCAAGAACGCAACTTAAGGATAGCATGAGGGAGAAGGCAAAATAAAATAGGTGAGCGACTCCTGCAGGGACAGGAGTATAAGGGAAATGCTTGCCTGTTAAAGCTTGCCGAGGAACATCCGGAGAACTTGTCGTATCTCACAACACCACTTCGCGATCCTATCCGGGAAGAAGAAAATGCTGGAACAAACAACGTATGCAAGTCTTACTACTACAAATAAAGAACCGGCATGAGCAAGATGCAGGCATGCATGACATGGCAATGGTGATGCGATGCAACTTATCCATATTAATCGGAGTCGGAACCCCGGACACACAAATTAGGTTGGATTTGCATTTTCTACCATCAAATTTAAGGGTGGATTAGCATAGCAAACATGGCATGGGTGAGCTATATCAAAGTTAAATGGAACCGGGACACCATTTATATAATATCCCACATATTCCATATGTTGCATATTAGGTGGTAATGTAAACTAGCACGAAATTGTATGATGCATGATGCAACATCAACCATGGATGGCATATTCATGTTCAGTGCATTTTTCTGGTCAAAATTCATATACAACACTTTTTATTTGGAGTTACAGATTAAAAGATATGATTTTTAGCAAAAATAACATATTTCCTGTAATTTTCCAGAAAAGCTGAGAAAAGAAGAAAACGTTTATACGGAAAGGAAGCCAGCCACAGGGAATGACGAGCGGGGCCAGGATGTGCTGACTGTGCCTTGACTGGCAGAGAAGCTGAGGTGGCGCCGGTAGAGGCTGACGAATGGGACCCGCCTGTCAGGGTACCAGAGAAAGAAATTAGCAGCAAAAGGAGTGGGATTTTGCATCACAAAGTATTCGAACTCGGGCTGCACAGGCTGAGGACCAAGGTGCTAACTAATACGCTGCTTTACTCTTTGTCAACAGAAATGGAACGAGCAGTTTTTGAACCGGACTCTGGCGGAAATCTTCTGGTGAAACGGGCATGGCGGATGGCTCAGGTCTGTTGGATGGATTGATCTGTCAGGTTAATATACTGTCAGGTTCAGTTAACAGATAAAAGAGAGATTTTCAGAAACACTTAACGTTAAGAAGAAAAGGGAGCCCCAGGACAACGTCCAGGATGACCTTTTCTGTACGTGACTTATCTCTAAACGCCCTGATCGGGGGCGTCGCTAACCAACTAATGGTTCGTGGCCCCCTGTTGCATGCGCACATAAAAGGGGGAGCCCCGGTGGCTAGCGATCTCATCTGTTAGTCGCCTAGTCTCGCTGCTCCCCAATATTCCTAAGGCTCTGCACCGATCGCAGTCCGCGCATAAGCAACGGGAAGGCTGGAACCTCGCCGTGCTGTTCCAGGGCAGTGCAGGTGGCGGCCCGAGGGGATCAGGAGGATCTCCAGATCGTCATCGACCATAAGTTCGTCATCAACACCGCCACACCAAGCCTGCCTCACGCAGGCGTCGATGGGATCGTCAATGCCCCGTAATGCATCCCTGAACCTCTCTGTTCATGTTCACTAGGTGTTCTAGATGGCTGCTTTTCACGATCTTGTGCTACTCATGAGGTTTTAGACCTAACAATGGTATCAGAGGCCTTATATTGCTAGCACTAGAACCCTAGTGGTGATCTGAGATCACGATTCTGTATAAAGATCCTATTTTTTTAGGCTGTTTATGTTGAGATCATGTCTTAGCCTCGGATTAGCCACCGATTTGAATGATTAGACATTTTATTGCTCTCTGGCAGATGCACTCTTAATGTTTGAGATCAAATTTGATTAACAATTTTATTGGTTAGTTACTTTTTGGTCAAAAGTAAGTCATCTGCAAGCAATTAGATGCCAAAATTATGAACCGAAACCCTAGCCGAAATCCCCAAATATGTTTCTGCATTATGAATACAAGATCATGAGTTTTGGGGACTCACCGTGAAGCCGCCGGGTCGCTGCCTATCCCTCCGGGGGCCGTCGGAGCAGCCTCTGCTCCGGCGAGGGCAGTGATCCCGCGCCGCCGTTGCCTCCCGACGGAGCAGCGTGCGGATGGACGCGCCGCAAGGTGCGGAATGGACGCGCGCGTCGCTGGCCGTCGTGCCACCTGATGCCGTCGTCACCGAACGGATGCTGCCGAGCAGCATCTCCGAACGGCCGCCGGCTCGGCCGCCGGTATCGCGCGAGGGAGGACGCGGAACGTCACGCGCCGCCGCGCCACCCGTCGCCGTACACGCCTCGTGGCCGTCGTCGCCTCGTGGCCGCTGTCGCCTCCGCGCCGCCCCGCAGGAAAAACGGACCCGGCAGCCCTGCTCGACGGAGGAGCGCGCGGGACTTGGTCCAGCGCACGCTACTCCGGCGAGCACCGCCACTGCGCCGGCATGGAGCAAGGGGAGGAGGGCGCCGCCGCCGGCGTCGGCCCTCTGTCTCAGACGCGGAAATATCGGGGAGAGAGGAGAAATGTTTTAGGGTTAGGTCTCCCGGGCCAGTTTTGTTCTGGACGTGGTCGATCTCGGCCCCGTCCCTTCCGACGGTCCAGATGGACGCGGGGGCAGTAGCCGGGCTGGGGAGTTTTTTGGGCTGAATCAAGAACGGGCTTTCGGCCTAGGTTGTCGACCGTCCAGTTGTTTTGGGCTGCCGAATTTCTCGGTTTTTCTTTTATGTTTTATGTTTTTCCTTTTTTCAGTGCACCCTTATGTTATTTAACTCATGTTTATGCACTGTGAAAAAAACAGAAAATAATTGCCTAAAATATGATCATCAAACATGTTATTATGTTCTGGACAGAAATGAACCAACGAGATTTTTTGTTTATAATATTTAACATGTTTTAATGTTGAATTATCAAATTAAGCATCACATATGTTGTTCCTTAAATGATTTAAAGTTGATGTTTATTTTGAGAATGTTATGGCTGCAAAATAATTCTGACCAACGTTGTATTATTTCTGCATGTCAACCCCTAATGTTGTTCTAATTCATGTCATTTCTGCCCAATGGTGTTTGACATAGAATAAGAATTTTATGGCATGTCTATTTTATATTCATGCAATTTTACTTATGAATGTCCATGTCAATTTTCAGCTTCCACTGCGATGCGTTATGATGCTATCGAGCAGTTGATCGGCAGCAACTTTCCTCGTTGGAAGAACTCCATTGAGCTATGTTTGGCTTTCAACGAGTTTGATTATGCCTTAAGGGAGGATAAGCCCGTGGCGCAAGTTGCTGGTGCTACGGGGTATGATGAACTAAAGAAAACTTATGACTCCAAGATGGAGAAGTGGGACAAATCCAATCACGTTGCAATGCTCGTGATGAATTCTTCCATTTCACTCGAGATTATTGGGGCTCTCCCCAAGAAAGATACTGCTAAGGAATTTGTGGAAGCCTTGGAGGAGCAATTCAAAGGCTCGAAAAGGTTTATGCTCATGAGCTTTTTCACAAGCTACTTGGCAAGTATAAAAATGATGGTGATGTTAGGGGACACATACCGAGAATGATAAATGCTTCAAATAAACCGAAGCACCTAAAGTGTGAGCTCGGTGACAACCTCCTTATCATCATGATCTTGGAGTCCCTCCCTGAAGAGTTCGATCAGTTCAAGATCAACTACAATTCCATGAAGGAGAAGTGGACACTTGCTGAGATATCCCCTCGGATTGTCTAGTAAGAAGAACGAATGATAAGGCAGAACAAGGATCAGGCTTTTCATGTTGTCTCCTCAAAGAGAAAGCATGACGGGTCAGGCCCTTCAAAGTCGCCAAAGAAAACCTTGAAGAAGGAAATGCCAAAGTTTAAAGCAAAGGAAAAGGATAATGGACAGTCTTCAGCGCATACTGATAATGTGTGTTTCCACTGTAATAAGGAAGGCCAATACAGGAAGGACTGTCATGAATACCTCAAGTGGATGATGAAGAAAGGTATAGATGAAATCACTTTTGTTGATGAAATGTTATATACTGATTTCTCTTGTACATCATGGTGGATTGATTCAGGTGCAACTGCTCACGTTGCTAATTCTATGCAGGGATTAAATATGATCCAAACCATAACAAGCGGGGCAAGACGACTTAGAGTTGCAAATGGAGTTGAAGTTGATTTTGAAGCTGTTGGGTCACTCACCTTGGAGCTCCACACCGGCTTTCACCTTCATTTAAATAATGTTCTTTATGTACCTACTTTAAGTAGGAATTTAATTTCAGTTTCTTGTCTCCATGATAACGTGTTTGAGTGCAAGTTTGGTAACAAACAATTTGTTTTAAACTATTGTAATAATGATGTTGGCCTCGTGTCAGACGAGGCAAACTATATATGTTATCTATGAATGATTATGTTTTGCATGTGAGTAATGTTTCGAATGTTGAGAAGAAATGGAAGGGTACTAGTACTTCTTTGAAATTGTGGCACTGTCGTTTGCGCCACATTTAGAGGGGGAGAATGGAAAGACTTATTAAAAATGATGTACTCCTCCCATTAGACTTCTCTGATGCGGACAAATGTGTTGATTGCATCAAAGGTAAATATGCAAAGACAATTAAGAAAGGAGCGGTAAGAGCCACGAGTGTCCTCGAACTCATACAGACTGACATATGCGGACCTCTTAATGTTAAGTCTATAGATGGTTTTGATTCGTTCATCACCTTCACAGACGACTTTTCCCGTTATGGGTACATTTACCCTATACGTGATCGATCGGAAGCTTTGGACAAATTTAAAGTGTTCAAAGCCGAAGTTGAGAACCAACTGAATGCAAAAATTAAAGTTGTACGATCTGATCGCGGGGGAGAGTATTATGGTAGGCACGCTCCTTATGGGAAAATTCCAGGACCTTTTGCTAAGTTCCTAGCTGAGAATGGAATTGTTGCCCATTATTCAATGCCTGGTAAACCTCAACAAAATGGTGTGGCTGAGCGCCGCAATCGCACGCTTTTGGATATGGTGCGTAGCATGCTCGATCATGCAAGTTTGCCGGTAAGCCTATGGATGGAGGCATTGAAGACGGCTGCACATATTTTAAATCTTGCTCCCACTAAGTCAGCACCGAACACACCTCACGAGATGTGGACGGGAAAGAAACCGAGCTTGAACTATTTACGTGTGTGGGGCGGTCCTGCTGAAGCTAGAATTTTCAATCCACAACTTAAGAAGTTAGATCCAAAAACGATTAGTTGTTTCTTCGTCGGATACCCGCATAGGGGAAAGGGATATTGTTTCTATTGCCCCGGTCATACCACTAAGTACGTGGAGACCCGGCAAGCGGTATTTTTTGAGGATAATGAAGTTAATGAAATAAGGAAGATCGATCTTGAGGAAAAGCGGGTGTGTGCTCCATCCCCGATTATCCAAGAGGTCGTTCTACCAATGCAGAGGAGAATCACTTCTCATGTTTAGACTGAACCTCCTCACAGTTCTGGTCCTCAACCTGATGGTGATCCTGAACCTAATAATAACGGAAATCCAGAAGGTGAAGAAAATCACCAGTCGGATAATGAAGAAGATCCTCATAATAATGATGCCCCTCCACCACCATCTCCTGTGAGAAGATCACATCGAGAAAGAAGAAAAGCCATCTCAGATGATTATATCACCTACATGAGTGAGGATGTAGATGATATAGGAAAGGTGGAGGATCCAACCTCATACAAGGAGGCCATTAAGAGTTTGAATTCGTCTATGTGGCAAATCGCCATGGAAGACGAGTTGAAATCTATGAGCTCAAATGATGTTTGGGACTTAGTAGAAGTTCCTAATGATGCGAAAAGAGTAGGCTGCAAATGGATCTACAAAACTAAGTACGACCCCAAAGGGAACATCGAAAGGTTCAAAGCTAGACTTGTGGCAAAAGGTTTCACGCAGAGAGAAGGAATCGATTACAATGAGACTTTCTCTCCTGTGTCATCTAAAGATTCTTTTAGGATCGTCATGGCTCTGGTAGCTCATTTCGACCTAGAATTGCATCAAATGGACGTTAAGACGGCATTTCTAAATGGCGACCTTAATGAAGATGTGTACATGACTCAGCCGGAAGGTTTTGTTGTGGAAGGAAAGGAACATTTAGCATGTCGTCTGAAGAAATCCATCTATAGCTTGAAGCAAGCTTCAAGACAGTGGTACCTCAAGTTCGATAAGATTATTAGAACTTTTGGTTTTACTGAAAATGTTAAGGACAACTGCATTTATGTTAAGTTTAAGGGCAGTAGGTTCACAATATTAGTCCTGTATGTGGATGACATATATATTATTGGCCTGCAGTGATAATCATATGTTGCACGAGACCAAGAATTTTCTGTCTTCCAATTTTGATATGAAAGATCTCGGTGCAGCTTCATATGTCCTCGGCATTGAGATTCATCGAGATAGGTCTAAAGGTGTGTTGGGACTATCACAAAAGGCATACTTTGAGCGAGTACTAAAGAAATTCAATATGCATAAGTGCTCTGGCTCACCTACCCCAGTAGTCAAGGGCGATAAGTTTGGGACATTTCAATGTCCGAGGAACCAAATTGAAACTGATCAGATGAAGTCGGTTCCTTATGCTTCAGTTGTCGGAAGCATCATGTATGCACAAGTTTGCACACGCCCCGACTTGGCTTTTATAACCGGGATGCTTGGCAGATTCCAATCAAATTCAGGACTAGACCACTGGAAGGCCGCAAAGAAAGTCTTGCGTTATATGAAAGATACAAAAGGGTACATGCTTACGTACAGAAGGTCCGATAACCTACAAGTTGTTGGTTATTCAGATTCTGATCATGCCGTTTGTGTGGATAGTAAGAAATCCACGTCAGGTTATATATTCACACTTGCCGGAGGAGCTATATCGTGGAAAAGCTCCAAACAAACGATAGTTGCTTAATCTACGATGCAAGCAGAGTTTGTAGCATGTTATGAGGCCACTCGGGCAGGTCGTATGGCTAAAGAATTTCATTCCCGGACTTAAAGTGGTCGACAGCATTTCAAAACCACTTCTATTGTACTGCGATAATGAACCCACAGTTTTCTATGCGAATAACAACAAGTTAAGTGATGCTGCCAAACACATTGACATTAAGTATCATGTTGTGATGCATAGGATCCAGGATCAAACAACTAATGTTAAGCATATAAGTACGACTCGTATGCTTGCGGATCCGCTAACGAAAGGCTTACCACCCAGAATTTTTCGTGAGCATGTTGCCGGCATGGGATTACTGGAAGTCTTATGATTCTGGAATAAAGGGACCATAATAAGAACCACTCCCAATAAGTATTATGTTATCCAACTCGAAATAGGCTGGTATGCTATAAGTGTTGAGGTTCAATAGCATTTTAATTGGCTGTTGCAACACCTCACTTTGGTTTATTATTTCTATGGAGAATGGGCAAATGAAGTTAACCTAACGATCAAGGGGGAGAATGTTGGATTGATCTGTCGAGGTTAATATACTCGTCGAGTTCGATTAACGAGATAAAAGAGAGATTTTTAGAAACACTTAACGTTAAGAAGAAAAGGGGGCCCACATGACCAACGTCCAGGACGACCTTTTCTGTACGTGACTTATCTCTAAACGCCCTGATCGGGGCGTCGCTAACCAACTAATGGTTCGTGGCCCCCTGTTGCATGCGCACATAAAAGGGGGAGCCCCGGTGGCTAGCGATCTCATCTGTTAGTCGCCTAGTCTCGCTGCTCCCCAATATTCCTAAGGCTCTGCACCGATCGCAGTCCGCGCATAAGCAACGGGAAGGCTGGAACCTCGTCGTGTTGTTCCAGGGCAGTGCAGGTGGCGGCCTGAGGGGATCGGGAGGATCTCCAGATCGTCATCGACCACAAGTTCGTCATCAACACCGCCACACCAAGCCTGCCTCACGCAGTCGTCGATGGGATCATCAATGCCCAGTAATGCATCCCTGAACCTCTATGTTCATGTTCACTAGGTGTTCTAGATGGCTGCTTTTCACGATCTTGTGCTACTCATGAGGTTTTAGACCTAACAAGGTCGAGTATCGATCTGGCGATTGAGGGCGAACCGGGACCTGCGGGATGGCGCGTTCGACTCGGACGTTCAAGGGGAATCTGTTGGTGGTGGCCTTGGCGCTGGGGAACCACCGAAGGTAGGCCGACGGCGAGCATCTGCGGGGAACCATGCTAGTCAACGTCGGTAGGAGAGTTGAGTGAGAGTTAGAGAGAGATAGAGGGTCGAGGAGAAGCGCCAGGGTACCAGGATGCTCAGGAATAGGTCACCGTGGCCGGAGGTTCAACGGAGCCGTCGAAATCATCGCCGGAGCTCGGCGGCCATCGTGGGGAATCGGCGAATTCACCAACGATTGGAGCTCCCCCCGCTCGATTCCTTTGGGGGGATGGAGAGGACGACGATGCGGTTCTTCCGGTGCCCTCGGCTTGGCGAGGGGCGGCCTGACGTGACGGCGCCATGGTGGGGTGGAGAAGGTACTGTGGGACTTTTCCCCTTGGTTTCGTTCACAGAGAAAAGAGAGAGGGGAGAGGGGTGGCGGCGTGAGGATGGGGAAGGAAGAGGAGAGCGCTAGGGTTTTCACGCAGCCTCGGCGGGGATTAAAAGGAGGGGAAAAAGTGGAGCGTGGTGGTGCGGTGGTGATGTTTGCCATGAGAGGCTCACATTTCTGTGGTGGCCGAACCAGGAAGAGGACAACGTGAGGAGAGGGTCCTCTCGAAGGGGTACGGGCTTCCGGGTAAGAAAGAGAGAAAGGATAGGGTTTGGGTTTTATTAAAAAAGAAAAGGAAGAAGAGGTTTGATATAGGAACCATATGAGAACCATATGAGAGGGAAAACAACATAATTTAGGTTTATAAAAATAATTTTTATTTCGTAAAACTTGGATGATATGATGCATGATGCATGATGATGCACAAAAGGAAAAGAAAATCTAATAGGGGTACTACCCTGGACCGTTACACACCCCAGCCATCGAGGCTGCACCATGAAGACGTCCTACTACCCCTCTAACCAACGGGCATGGTCCCGAGGCAAGCCCTGTCCGACAAAAGCCTCTCCCATGCTCGCCATGGATGTGGTCACCCCGTTCTGACCATGCTCGCGCGTTACCAGACTTGTAGACCTCCTTTGGCTACCCCTAGCAGTAGTCTGCAATGGCACCGTACCAGGACCCGGACGCAATGATGGCACGCCACCCTACTTCACCCACGACCGAGAACCTCTCATCAAACACCTCCGTGCACGCGCAGAAACCATCTCGTTTCGGGAGACTCAGCAGGCGTATCTTCAGGATTTTAGCTGCACTAGATCCACCACTCGATGCCTTGCAAGATTCCACCAACCATCTGCTCGAACGCATGCAACCCCACACGCCCCTGTCCTGGTGCACCACGCCCACCGTACGCCGACACTCGGCTATAAAGCCTCGCCCCCACCCCAGCCTCTCCTCTTCGCCACAGCACTTCTCTACCACGCCTCTGAGCCACGAAGGAACACCGCAGCGTTCCCCTTCCTCGCTGCATGCCGGCATGGTCTCCACCATCCGTGGTCACCGTGAGATGGCAGGAGAAGAACGCGCTCGCCCCGGCCTCCTTCTTCTTTCCCTTCTACCCCGTTCTGCTCACCACTCTCTGCACGACCTAACGCGCACCTCCGTCTTCCCCAGGTCAGCCGGAGCTCGCCGCCACCTAGTCTGCCCGGCGGGATGCTACAAGGGAGCTGACGCCGGGAAGAGCTGCCGTGGCCGAGAGAGATGTCGCCAAGCGCGCCTGGACACGCCTCGACCCGCCGCGCCCCTGCCCAGCCCTCCCCGTCGACCACCGCCGCCGGTAAGCCCCCTGGCCATCATCTTTTCCCTCCGTTCGCGTGCAGGTCGGGAGGAGGACGAGGGTCCTCCTTTTTTTTTTGAGGAAAAACAGCCGTCACTTTACGGTACAGGAAGGTTTAAAGGAATACAAACTATGTCTGGTGAATGAACAAGCCAGACATGACGACCGAAATCTAAATATGCTGAGCTACGAGCTAGACCATGTGTGAAAACTGGGTCCTCCTGATCGTGGTCGAAACGTTGTGTGGCCACTTGGCCACGTCAGCCCATGCAGGTGGCCTGGCCCGCCTAGGCCCCCTCCCATTTTCTTTCTCTTTATTTCCCTCCCCTCTCCACCTGGAAACCTCCTGGGCCGGCCCAAGCTTCAAACCCGCACGGCCCAGAGCCTTCCCGCCAGATTAATTCTTTTGAAAAATTGATTTTTGCTGTTAACATATGTGAAAACCAGTGACACATAAATGTGAATAACTCCAGATCTACAGACCCAAATTGAATGAAACAAATTGCATTAGTTCAAAAATTCAAATATCTTTCCAATGCCACTGGTCCCATATTTTTAGGATTGTTTTACGATTTTTAGTACATTAAACATGATCCCTGCATCCTGTTTAGTGTTTATAATTTTAAAAATTGTAGGATCAATATTTTTGGATGAATCCAATTATGTTAGTCTTGTTTTAGTACTTTCCATCTAGGAAAAATAATTCCAGTCTCTGTTAATGAATTTTTGTCTCGGGTTATGAGTGTATGTGTGTCACATGCAATGATAGAATTAAAATCCATTTGAATTATTCAAAACCTTTGCCGCCACTTTGTTTTAAAAATAACCAACCTATGTTTTGTTATTAACAAACCACTCCCCAGCATATTTTCACTTTGTCTTACTTGACCCTTGATTCTTGAACTATGTATTGAATGTATGTGTTATTTACTTTTGCGACGATAGATACGAACGAGGGTGAAGTTGAAGGGGAGGATTTTGGAGAAGGTTTTGAAGAGGACCAGGGACAAGCCAACCAAGGCAAGCCATCTATTGATCTCTGATATGATGTCTCTTTGATGTCACTCCTTGCATCTTGAGTCTATGTGTGTCAAGCTCTATGTTGTTGTCATCTATGCTTGGTGGCAAGTATGTTACTTCTTGTGGTTATCCTTGTATGATCTTGTTTTTGTTGGGTACATGGTATTATGGCCATGCAATCCTACATGGTTGTCCTGTATGCTTAGCTTGAGCATGCATGGTTCATCCCGGGACAATATTCCCACCACACCCCTTGATAGTATAGTGGTAGCAGTGTCATGATTCTTGGTGTATTCTCATAATGACATGAATATGCCAAATTCTCTTAGCTACAGTGGTGTTGGTTAAATTCCACACCCTTTCAATTGGATTGGTAAGGTAGCACCACAAATCTGAAAGTATGATTCCTCTTATGCTGTCATTATATATACATGCTTACCTTAAGCAAGTATGATCCTCTTTATGCCACTCACACATCCCCCTCATGGGCGTGATGACCTTCATCTCGGCCATGGTGATGTTTTAGTTCCATCTCATGAAACTATAGGTTGGGAACCCCTCAAGGTTTACCTTGTTGTAAATGTTTATGAAAACCTTGGGTGAGTCAACCCAAGTGTATGGTTTAAGAAAGCAAAGGATCTTGATAAAGATGTTCGGAAAAGTGGTGTATGGTTGTTTGTTGACAAGCCAAGGAAGTGTGGGTGAAATTTTTTCAGAAAAGAGCACTGCGTATAAGTGTTCGCCGTCCCAACTTTACTAGCGCAACCACACTATCCAAAGTGGGCACGGGCTTAGTCCGTAGTTTATTCAAATTGATGTGAGACACCTTCACAACTCTCTAGGAGGGTCACGATGACCTCTGACACCGGGTTGCGCTCTGAAGGAGGCAATACACTGCATTAACTTGTAGCCGGACGATTACTGAGGGTCTTCCGTGATGGCGCCGGAGATACGCTCAAAAGGAGGTATGCTGCCGGGGTGCCGGGAAGGGGTAAGCCCGCAGGGAAGGACTCATGTCAAGGGAGACAGGCGAAGGACTATGACTGATTATCCGAGACTCGCATACTTTCGTATGATGATCCGGGGATGATCCCGGTGGATTTATCGGTTCTTGTGGGGAAAGTGCGCAAACTCTGCAGAGTCAAAACTATTCGAAGAGCCGTTTCCGCGATCATGGACAAGTTGAAATGGCCATACTTAACCTGGGCTTGAGTTTTGTTTTGTTAAATGCTTTACAAAGAAAATGTGTGTTGGATGTATCGGAAGGGTACGAGAAAGGCGTGTGTCGACCATATGGAGATGGTCGTGTGAAAATAAAACAAAGTGGGGGACTTCTCCTAGTGTTTCATGTAGGGGAACTCTTCTTCTATAAAGATATAGAGATGTCATAGGACTTCCCTAGTATCCCCATCAATTGAGATGGCGGTATGCTACCTCTTCTTCAATAAGATATAGAGATGTCATAGTTATCTTTTGAAGTATCTTCTTCAATAAAGATATAGAGATGTCAGAGTACCATCTTAGTGTCCCCTTCAATTGAGATGCCAGGACGCTATATCCACAAGAGAAACTATTTCTCTTTCACATGCTATATCCACAAGAGAAACTATTTCTCTTTCACATGCTATTTTCCACAAGAGAAATTAGCTCTTCCCTCTTGTCATCTTAGATTAGCTTTTGTTATCTTGCACTCTTGCAAAGTACCTTCTTGATAGTTTGCGAGTACAATTCCAATGTACTCACGGCTTTGTCCCTGGCTATTTACTTGGCCAGACTTGGAGGAACACGACGGATGAAGAAGGAGTTGGCGACGTCTATGCGAGCTAGAAACGTCTTCCCAGTCAGTTGCCTGTAGGGTTATGGCAGATGACTTGGGTACTGCGCTGCTGAAGTGTTGTTGCTACTCTGATGTTTAGTTAGGCCCTTCGTGGCCATTATGTAGAGATTGGTCATGTGACCTGATTGTAATTTTCTTATTCCGCTTTATAATGGATGGTGTAAGTTGATATCAGTTCAGTTATGTGTTCACGACGCACTGATCATGGGATCGTGAACTGTATACATAACAGGGATTTTGGACAGCTAGTCCGGGGTCCCCACAACACATCTATCAATTGGTACATTTTGGAGTGACTAAGAAGGATCCAGGCTTACTTATTCGTTTTCACGTGTTAAACTTGTCTAAATCTTGGTCAAACCTAGGATTTGACCAAGATTCAAATGGGCAGAAAAATAAAATAAAAAACAGAAAAATGAAAAACCAAATCACATAGTCTTCTTATGTCATATAGTAAGCATTAAAGTTGATAAACAAGGTCTAGACATATCAAACCATACAAATCATGTATCTACCCCCTAACCCCCAAACTCTGTCTTATGAAGTCAAGCATGAAGAGAAGTGGTTTTTGGTTTCAAACATGGAAATTTCAAAAACCTCCCAAAACTTCATTTTACAGTGACTAAGAAGGATACTGATACGTCCAATTTGCATCACTATTTTATATCATAATTTACTGTTATTCATTGATATATTTCATATTGGGACACAATACTTATGTTATTTCATCTATTTTGCATGTTTCATGATTATTTGGAGATCGAGCACCGGAGCCAGGATTCTGCTGGAAAAAGCACCGTCAGGATGCAATATTTCGGAAGATCAGCTGTGGAAGGAAGTTTTACCAAAAATCCTATTTTTCCAGATGACGG
>NC_061508.1:154283604-154337168 GCF_022539505.1 Lolium rigidum
GAGTTCTTGACTTATTCTATGAGTCCCATATCTATTGAGATTGATCAACTACCTTGTTATATTATTAATAAAAGTAAGTTTGAAAGTTTTAATTCCACTATTCTTGAACTTGATAAAAATTATGTGTTTGGAAATCATGAAAAGTATGCTGCATGTGATAGTTATATTGTTGAGTTTATTCATGAAGCTATTGAAAATTATTATGAGACAGGAAAATATGGTAGTAGAAATTTGCATGGTACTAAAACACCTCTCTATATGCTTAAAATTTTGAAGCTACACTTGTTTTATCTTCTTATGCTTGTCACTTTGTTCTTCATGAATTTATTTGTGTACAAGATTCCTATGCATAGGAAGCATGTTAGGCTTAAACTTGTTTTGGATTTGCCTCTTGATGCTCTCTTTTGCTTCAAATACTATTTCTTGCGAGTGCATCATTAAAACTGCTGAGCCCATCTTAATGGCTATAAAGAAAGAACTTCTTGGGAGATAACCCATGTGTTATTTTGCTACAGTACTTTGTTTTATATTTGTGTCTTGGAAGTTGTTTACTACTGTAGCAACCTCTCCTTATCTTAGTTTTGTGTTTTGTTGTGCCAAGTGAAGCCTCTAATCGAAGGTTGATACTAGATTTGGATTTCTGCGCAGAAACAGATTTCTATCTGTCACGAATCTGGGCTGTTTTCTCTGTAGGTAACTCAGAAAAATATGCCAATTTACGTGCGTGTTCCTCAGATATGTACGCAACTTTCATTAGTTTTGAGTTTTCTGATTTGAGCAACGGAAGTATTTATTTAAAATTCGTCTTTACTGGCTGTTCTGTTTTGGCAGATTCTGTCTCTGTTTTTGCATTGTCTCTTGTGGACTTTAAGCGAGGTTTTCTAGACGTAGAGGGCTGTAGCTAATGTTTTATTGAGTTCTTGCAATGTGCCACTACAGGACCAAGGTGGATTCAAATTTTTTGAGTACTAACCCCTCTAATGAAGTTTGTGAGAAGTTTGGTGTGAAGGAAGTTTTCAAGGGTCAAGAGAGGAGGATGATATATGATCGAGAAGAGTGAAAAGTCTAAGCTTGGGGATGCCCCCGTGGTTCATCCCTGCATATTTCAAGAAGACTCAAGCGTCTAAGCTTGGGGATGCCCAAGGCATCCCCTTCTTCATCAACTTATCAGGTTCCTCCCCTGAAACTATATTTTTATTCGGTCACATCATATGTGCTTTACTTGGAGCGTCTGTGTGCTTTTATTTTTGTTTATGTTTGAATAAATTCGGATCCTAGCAATCCTTGTGTGGGAGAGATACATGCTCCGCTTTTTCATATGAACACTCGTGTTCTTCGTTTTACTTTTAATGTTCAATGATAAAAGTTGGAAGCTATTGCACTTATTTATATTTGGTTGAAAACAGAAAATGCCTCATCATGTCTTGGATAATTTGACACTTGGCAATTGTTTTGAGCTCTCAAGTAGATCATGATTAAGTTTTTTCATGTAGTTTAAACCTATTAGTGGAGAACTACCGTAGAGCTTGTTGAAATTGGTTTGCATGATTGGTCTCTCTTAAGGTCTAGATATTTTCTGGTAAAAGTGTTTGAGCAACAAGGAAGACAGTGTAGAGTATTATAATGCTTGCAATATGTTCTTATGTAAGTTTTGCTGTACCGGTTTATACTTGTGTTTGCTTCAAATAGCCTTGCTAGCCTAAGCCTTGTATCGAGAGGGAATACTTCTCATGCATCCAAAACCTTGAGCCAAAACCTATGCCATGTGTGTCCACCATACCTACCTACTATGTGGTATTTCCTGCCATTCCAAGTAAATACTTCATGTGCTACCTTTAAACAATTCAAAATTTACTATCTCTTATTTGTGTCAATGTTTTATAGCTCATGAGGAAGTATGTGGTGTTTTATCTTTCAATCTTGTTGGGCAGCTTTCACCAATGGACTAGTGGCTTCATCCGCTTATCCAATAATTTTGCAAAAAGAGCTGGCAGCGGGGTTCCCAGCCCCCATTTAATTAACTTCATTAATAATTCTCTTCACATGTTTTGCTCTGATTCATCAGTAAGCAACTTAATTTTGCAAATAGACACTCCTTCATGGTATGTGAATGTTGGAAGGCACCCGAGGATTCGGTTAGCCATGGCTTGTGTAAGCAAAAGGTTGGGAGGAGTGTCATCCATAAATAATGAAACTAAAATACATGTGTAAACAAAAGAGAAGAGGGATGATCTACCTTGCTTGGTAGAGATAACGTCCTTCATGGGAGCCGCTCTTGAAAGTCTGGTTGATGAGGTAGTTAGAGTGCCCACTATCATTCGTTGACAACAACAAACACCTCTCAAAACTTTACTTTTATGCTCTCTATATGATTTCAAAACTTAAAAAGCTCTAGCACATGATTTAATCCCTGCTTCCCTCTGCAAAGGGCCTTTCTTTTACTTTATGTTGAGTCAGTTTACCTACTTCCTTCCATCTTAGAAGCAAACACCTGTGTCAACTGTGCATTGATTTTTACATACTTGCATATTTGCATTCATCATATTACTTTATGTTGACAATTATCCATGAGATATGCATGTTGAAAGTTGAAAGCAATCGCTGAAACTTATATCTTCCTTTGTGTTGCTTCGATGCCTTTACTTTGAACTTATTGCTTTATGAGTTAACTCTTATGCAAGACTTTTGATACTTGTCTTGAAGGTATTATTCATGAAAAGTTTTGCTATATGTTATCTACTTGTTAGCAACTATAGATCATTGCCTTGAGTCACTTCATTCATTTCATATGTTTTGTAATAGTATGATCAAGGTTATGTAAGTAGCATGTCACTATAGAAATTATTCTTTTTATCGTTTACCTGCTCGGGACGAGCGAGAACTAAGCTTGGGGATGCGATACGTCCCCGACGTATCCATAATTTCTGTCGTTCCATGCTTGTTTTATGACAATACTTACATGTTTTGCTTGCACTTTATGATGATTTCATGCATTTTCCGGAACTAACCTATTAACAAGATGCCACGGTGCAGTTCTCGTTTTCTGTTGTTTTTGGTTCCGGAAAGGCTGTTCGGGCAATATTCTCGGAATTGGACGAAATCAACGCCAAACCTCCTATTTTTCCCGGAAGGCTCCGAACACCGAAGAAGAGTCGGAGAGGGGCCGGAGGGCCACCACACCATAAGGCGGCGCGGCCTGGCACTGGGCCCGCGCCGGCCTATGGTGAGGAGCCCCCGAGTGCGCCCCTGCGCCGCCTCTTCGCCTATAAAACCCCTTTCGACCTAAAAACGCAGTACCACTTGACGAAACTCCGGAAAAGACTCCGGGGCGCCGCCACCATCGCGAAACTCCAATTCGGGGGACGAAGTCTCGTTCCGGCACCCTGCCGGGACGGGGAAGTGCCCCGGAAGCCATCTCCATCAACGCCATCGCCTCCATCATGCTCCGTGAGTAGTTCCCCCATGGACTACGGGTTCTAGCTGTAGCTAGTTGGTATTATCTCCCCCATGTACTTCAATACAATGATCTCATGAGCTGCCTTACATGATTGAGATTCATCGATGTAATCGGTGTTGTGTTTGTCGGGATCCGATGGATTGTTACGTTATGATTGTCTATCTACAAAGTTTATGAAGTTATTGTTGCTGCAATCTTGTTGTGTTTAATGCTTGTCACTAGGGCCCGAGTGGCATGATCTTAGATTTAAGCTCTATACTTATAGCTTAGATTGTATCTACAAGTTGTATGCACATGTCGCTGTCCGGAACCAATGGCCCCGAAGTGACAGAAATCGGGACAACCGGAGGGGATGGTAGTGATGTGAGGATCACATGTTTTCACCAAGTGTTAATGCTTTGCTCCGGTACTCTATTAAAAGGAGTACCTTAATATCCGGTAGATTCCCTTGAGGCCTGGCTGCCATCGGCTGGTAGGACAAAAGATGTTGTGCAAGTTTCTCATTGCGAGCACGTACGACTATAATTGGAAAACATGCCTACATGATTAATGATCTTGATATTCTGTCTTAATGCTATTTCAATCCTATCAATTGCCCGACTGTAATTTGTTCACCCAACACTTGTTATTGGAGAGTTGCCACTAGTGTAGATAGCTGGGAACCCCGGTCCATCTTTAATCATCATATACTCGTTCTACATGTCACTGGAAGTAGTATCAACTATCTTCTGGTGCCATTGCTCTCATATTACTGCTACTGCTGCTGTGTTACTGTTACTATTGCTCTCATATCACTGCTACTTTCACATCACCCCTGTTGCTAGTGCTTTTCCAGGTGCAGCTGAATTGACAACTCAGTTGTTAAGGCTTATAAGTATTCTTTACCTCCCCTTGTGTTGAATCAATAAATTGGGTTTTACTTCCCGTGAAGACTGTTGGGATCCCCTATACTTGTGGGTCATCAGAGCTCCGTCAAAGCTTTGGGGCTTTTCTTGATCTTCTTCTCTGTACCTACAGGAGCAATATCCAATGCAGCACAAAAATCTTTCAACTTCATAGTAATAGGCCTGTCATAAATCCTAAATGTAACTGTTGGTGAGAAGTGTGAGTTGTTGAACTGAAAGCTTTCAACAAAGATTTTAGTTAGCATGTAGTATTGACTCCTCTCATCTTCCATATAGTAGATAAGCCCACATTATTGATGAGGAACAAGAAGTCATCAAGCAGCCCTGCATTACGCAAAAAGTCATAGCATGGAAAGGATGAAGCATTGGGAACTCCATTATCCTCTTCAACTTCGAAGCTCGGTGCGATGACATCCTCATTATAGGATCGTCTAATTCGAGTGGCTGCCCTTGACGGCCTCCCCGTGCTTGTCGTCTCTCTTCCGAACGCTTCTCCAAAGGTATGGTTATGCATCTTCTTTTTCTGAAATTTTTCAACAATCATCATAAAAGTTGATTTCGAGACATATCATTGAGGGAAACTACTATAGGAACTTGGTAGAGTACTAAACATGCATCAAAACTAATTTTTACAACTTAAAACAAGCATGCAAGCTCACTTAACATGTTACCTACAGCAGCAAAATATTCAAGATATACTCAACCAAACAAAATTCTATTTGGATAATCGGAGGAGTCACATACCGGAGAGCAAATGTGCGAAATTTCAGACAGAAATCTGGGCTGAGCAAAGAGATCGAGAAATCTTGAGCTCTTGAGCAGAAACGCGAGTGAGAGAAAGTGAGTACGAGTTTTTTCGGGAGAGAGAGTAGAATGGGAGGAAGAGATGAGTTAGTGGGGCAAGGAGGGGCCCACACCACAGGGTGGCGCGCCCCCCTCCTTGGCCGCCGGCCCATGGGGGCCAGCCCTGGGGTGCCCCAATGGTCAGCCCAGGTGCTCCCAGGTAGCTCTTCGAAAAATAAGACCAACGGTATAATTTCTGTAAATTTTTGAGAACTTCGAAAAACGCACATTTCTGGGTGTTAAAATTATTATTACAGGGCAGAAAAAGATTTTCAAACTCCTAAACAACTAAAGCATTTTGCAAATCAAGTAATGCTACAGCAAGTAAAGAAAGTGGAGAAAGAAAGAAATGTTGTTTAGCTCCTCTATGCATATAAAATGTACTTGTTAACAAGGTTGATCAAGTCTTGCCACCAAATAAATTTTACATGACATAAGAAGAAATAAACCTCAAATCAATCATGTTACCTTGTATTGAATTGATATGGATCCAATCATAATACTTTGATATCCTTGCTTAGGCTCATATATAGGACAATCACTCCCACTTTGATAGTTCTCACATTAGAAATTGTATTAACTCCACATACTTTATCAATCCTCTTGGGAAAATAAACAGTATGCTCCTTGTCATCGACATTGAAAGTAACTTTTCCTTTATTGCAATCAATAGCAACCCCTGCAGTGTTAAGAAAAGGTCTCCCAAGAATAATAGACATATTATCATCTTCAGGCATTTCCAACACAACAAAATCAGTTAATATTAAGCAATTATTATTAACTTGAACAGGAACATCCTCACATATACCAACAGGAACATCAGTAGATTTATTAGCCATTTGCAAAGATATATCAGTTGGTATCAACTTATCCAAATAGAGTCTCTTATAAAGAGAAAAAGGCATAACACTAACACCTGCTCCCAAATCACATAGAGCAGTTCTAACATAATTATTCTTGATGGAACAAGGAATAGTCGGTATACCTGGGTCACCCAGCTTCTTTGGAACTTTTCCATTGAAAGAGTAATTAGCAAGCATAGTAGAAATCTCCTCATAAGGAATTTTCCTTTTGTTAGAGACAATATCTTTCATATACTTTGAATAAGGAGGCAATTTAATAGCATCAGTCAAAGGGATTTTCAGGAACAAAGGTTTCATCCAATCACAAAATTTATCATAGTGTTCTTCTTCCTTTGATTTTAGTTTCTTAGCAGGAAAAGGCATTTGCTTTTGAACCCAAGGTTCCCTTTCATTACCATATTTCTTAGCAATAAAATCTTCTTTAGTATACTTTTTATTTTTAGCAGGCTTTTCAGGTACATCTTCAACCTCTTCTTTATCAGAAGCATCATTCTTATCATTATCTTTATCATGTTCATTACCACATTCAGTTTCAGCATCAGAAATAGAAATACTATTAGGATCATTGCTCTCTCATGACAAGATTCAGTAAAGCAGGTTTAATTTCAAAGAATTCTGCTGTAGCAGCAGGTGGAGCAATAGGTGTGCATAAGAAATCATTATTATTTGTGCTAGTGAAGTCACACAACTTAGTATTTTCAGGGGTAGCCATTTTAGCGAGTAGTAAATAAAGCAAACTAGATAAAGTAAATGCAAGTAAACTAATTTTTTTGTGTTTTTGATATAGCAAACAAGACAGTAAATAAAGTAAAGCTAGCAACTAATTTTTTTGTGTTTTGATATAATGCAGCAAACAAAGTAGTAAATAAAATAAAGCAAGACAAAAACAAAGTAAAGAGATTGAGAAGTGGAGACTCCCCTTGCAGCGTGTCTTGATCTCCCCGAGCAACGGCGCCTGAAAAAGAGCTTGATGGCGTGTATTTCACACGTTCATTGGGCAACCCCAAGAGGAAGGTATGATGCGCACGGCAGCAAGTTTTCCCTCGGAAAGAAACCAAGGTTTATCGAACCAGGAGGAGCCAAGAAGCACGTTGAAGGTTGATGGCGGCGGGATGTAGTGCGGCGCAACACCGGGGATTCCGGCGCCAACGTGGAACCTGCACAACACAACCAAAGTACTTTGCCCCAACGAAACAGTGAGGTTGTCAATCTCACCGGCTTGCTGTAACAAAGGGTTAACCGTATTGTGTGGAAGATGATTGTTTGCAGAGAAAATAGTAAAACAAGTATTGCAGCAGATTTGTATTTCAGTATTAAAAGAATGGACCGGGGTCCACAGTTCACTAGAGGTGTCTCTCCCATAAGATAAAAGCATGTTGGGTGAACAAATTACAGTCGGGCAATTGACAAATAGAGAGGGCATAACAATGCACATACATGTCATGATAAGTATAGTGATATTTAATTGGGCATTACGACAAAGTACATAGACCGCCATCCAACTGCATCTATGCCTAAAAAGTCCACCTTCAGGTTATCGTCCGAACCCCTTCCAGTATTAAGTTGCAAAGCAACAGACAATTGCATTAAGTATGGTGTGTAATGTAATCAACAACTACATCCTCGGACATAGCGCCAATGTTTTATCCCTAGTGGCAACAACACAACACAACCTTAGAACTTTCTGTCACCGTCCCGGTGTCAATGCAGGCATGAACCCACTATCGAGCATAAATACTCCCTCTTGGAGTTAAGAGCAAAAACTTGGCCAGAGCCTCTACTAATAACGGAGAGCATGCAAGATCATAAACAACACATATGTAATAACTTGATAATTAACTTAACATGGTATTCTCTATCCATCGGATCCCGACAAACACAACATAGAGTATTACAGATAGATGATCTTGATCATGTTAGGCAGCTCACAAGATCCAACAATGAAGCACAATGAGGAGAAGAAAACCATCTAGCTACTGCTATGGACCCATAGTCCAGGGGTGAACTACTCACTCATCACTCCGGAGGCGACCATGGCGGCGTAGAGTCCTCCGGGAGATGAATCCCCTCTCCGGCGGGTGCCGGAGGAGATCTCCAGAATCCCCCGAGATGGGATTGGCGGCGGCGGTGTCTCGATAAGGTTTTCTCGTATCGTGGTTTTTTGCCTCGGGGTTTCGCGGCGGAGGCTTTAAGTAGGCGGAAGGGCAGAGTCGGAGGGCTGACGAGGGGCCCACACCACAGGGCGGCGCGGGCCCCTCCTTGGCCGCGCCGCCTTGTGGTTTGGCCACCTCGTGGCCCCACTTCTTATGCTCTTCGGTCTTCTGGAAGGTTCGTGGCGAAATAGGCCCCTGGGTCTTTGTTTCGTCCAATTCCGAGAATATTTCGTTACTAGGATTTACGAAACCAAAAACAGCAGAAAACAACAACTGGCACTTCGGCATCTTGTTAATAGGTTAGTTCCAGAAAATGCACGAATATGACATAAAGTGTGCATAAAACATGTAGGTATCATCAATAATATGGCATGGAACATAAGAAATTATCGATACGTCGGAGACGTATCAATCATTAACAGGCTCAGAGGATTCTACAACAGTTTTATGTTTCTTCTTCTTTTTCTTAGAAGGAGCACTAGTTTCAATTCGTTGAGAATCATGTTCAACTCTTTTGGGATGCCCCTCGGGATATAGAGGATCCTGAGTAGAAACACCACCTCTAGTTGTTACTTCATAAGCATGTTTTTCTTTAGAACTATTTTTTAACAAGTCATTTTGCACTTTAGTGAGTTGATCAATTTGAGTTTGAACCATATGAAAATGTTTAACAAGCATCTTAACATCATTGGAGGTTCTCTCGACAATACCATGCAATTCACTAATAGCTCTAGAATTTTCCATTAAATGATTCTCTACTCTCATATTAAAATTATTTTGCTTAACAATATAATTATCAAACTCATCTAAACATTGATCAGGAGGTTTTGAGTACGGAATATCTTCCCTACTAAAGCGTTGAAGAGAGTGTACCTCGATCATGGAAGAAGGGGGAGTTATCTTACATAAATCTTCTATGGGGGGTAAATTCTTCACATCTTCGGATTTAATACCCTTCTCTTTAAGAGATTTCTTGGCTTCCCTCATATCTTCATCATTTAATTTAATCATACCCCTCTTCTTCAATATTGGTGTCGGGGTTGGTTCATGTGTAGTCCAATCATCATGATTTCGGCCTATTCTAGCCAATAATTCTTCGACGTACGTGCGGAGTTCTTTTCCTAAAAACACAACCAGCACAACTATCCAGGTATGCCCTAGACTCAATGGTTAGTCCACTATAAAATATATCAAGTAAATCATTCTTTTCCAAATCATGTCCAGGTCGAGCTCTGATAAGAGAGCAAAACCTTGCCCAAGCTTCAGGCAATTTCTCTCCATCTTCCTGGTCAAAACTATAAATTTTCTGCAAAGCAATATGTTGAGCACAAGCAGGAAAGTATTTCCGAAAGAAAACATCAAGCAAACCACTTGGACTATCAATAGAATCAGGAGGCAAACTATTATAGCAAGTTTTAGCATCATCCTTTAATGAGAAAGGAAAAAAATTAGCAACGAAATAAGTACGCTTCTTAATATCATCAGAAAACAAGCTACTCAAAGTAGACAGCTCAATCATGTGTTCTACAGCACTTTCTTTTTCAGTACCACAAAAAGGTGTTTTTTCAACAATAGATATATGAGATAAATCAAGAGAAAAATCATAATCCTTATCCTTAATGTTTATAGGAGATGTGGCAAATTTAGGATCAAGAGACAATTTATATCTAACAGCATGTTGTTGAAGAAGCTTTTTAATATTACTTGTACCAGTAGTAGCATTGCATTTATCAATGAAATCATCATCAAGTTCTACATAATCTTCATCAAGATCATCACTAGAGTATTCAGACTCAGGTGAATTAACGAGTGTAACAATATTTTCGGTAGGAGTTTCAAGTATTTTCAATTTGTCTAGACCTAGCAATTGTAGCATCTAGAAAAGATCCTAATGAACCATCATTATCAAGCACAGCAGAAGCATCATCAAAATTATAAGAGGAATTTTCAGATTCAGCGTAAGTACCGACATTTGAAACTTGTGGTGGTGAAACAAGTTGACTTATCACAGATGGTGAATCAAGAGCAGCAGAGGTACTCAGAGTTGTACCTTTTCTTGTAGTGGATGGTAATATGGCGACTTTAGTATCGTGAGGTTTACCCATGATGGAGAATTTGCAGCGAACAATATCAATCCAAGTGAACTTGCAAATAAAGCTATGCTCCCCGGCAACGGCGCCAGAAAATAGTCTTGATGACCCACAAGTATAGGGGATCGCAATGATCTTCAAGGGAAGTAAAACCCAATTTATTGATTCGACACAAGGGGAGCCAAAGAATATTTGTAAGCCTTAACAGCGGAGTTGTCAATTCAGCTGCACTCGGAAACGAGACTTGCTTGCAAGAGTTTACCGATAGTAACAGTTTTATAGCAGTAGCAGTAGTGAAATATCAGCAGCACTGTAACAAAGACAGCAGTAGTGATTATAGAAACAGCAGGATTAAAATACTGTAGGCACAGGGATGGATGAACGGGCGCTGCATGGATGAGAGAAATCATATAACAATCAAGGTAGGGCATTTGCAGATAATAATAAAACGGTATCCAAGTACTAAACAATCCATAGGCATGTGTTCCATATATAGTCGTGCGTGCTCGCAATGAGAAACTTGCACAACATCTTTTGTCCTACCAGCCGGTGGCAGCCGGGCCTCTAGGGAATCTACTGGAAATTAAGGTACTCCTTTTAATAGAGCACCGGAGCTTTAAAGCATTAACACTCCGTGAACACATGTGATCCTCATATGACCGCCTTCCCCTCCGGTTGTCCCAATTTCTGTCACTTTGGGGCCTCGGGTTCCGGACAGCAATATGTGTATACAACTTGCAGGTAAGATCATAAAGCAATGAATATCATCATGAATTGATAACATGTTCAGATCTGAGATCATGGCACTCGGGCCCTAGTGACAAGCATTAAGCATAACAAGTTGCAACAATATCATAAAAGTACCAATTATGGATACTAGGCACTATGCCCTAACAATCTTATGCTATTACATGACCAATCTCATCCAATCCCTACCATCCCCTTCAGCCTACAGCGGGGGAATTACTCACACGTGGATGGGGGAAACATGGCTGGTCGATGGAGAGGCGTCGGTGATGATGATGGCGATGATCTCCTCCAATACCCCGTCCCGGCGGAGTGCCAAACGGAGTTTCTGGTCCTGAGACGGAGTTTCGCGATGGCGGCGGAGTTCTGGATGTCTTCTGGCGATTTCGTCCTAACCCCGTGCGTTTTTAGGTCGAAGCCCTTAAGTAGTCCGAGAGGGAGCACCCGGCGCTGCCCGAGGCGTCGCCACCATAGGGCGGCGCGGCCCAGGGGCCCACCGCGCCGCCTTATGGGGTTGGCGCCTCGTGGCCTCCCTCCTTCTGGTCTTCTGGCTCCGTCCCTCTTCTATGAAAATAGGCCCATTGGGATTAATCCTGGGGATTAAGTTGAGTTTCTGCAGAAAAACGAGACACCAGGGCAATTCTGCTGAAAACAATGTTAGTCCGTGTTAGTTGTATCCAAAATACACAAATTAGAGGCAAAACAATAGCAAAAGTGTTCGGGAAAGTAGATACGTTTTGGACGTATCATTGACCAACCAATATCTAGATAGCCTTTGAACCAATGAGCCACCATTTATAAAAAATAAAAGATGAAAGAAAATAAATAAAAATAAAGAAAAGAGAAAAAAGAGAAAAGAGAAGAAGATATAGAACCGAATGAGTCAGCTATTATGATGGTGTCAAAGAAATGGCTAAAACTAAGAAGTTCCTGAAGCCAAACCATGCTATTATGCTCCAGAGGGGAAGAACCACTGTCACTCATCGGGTGTTAAAGCTAAGAAGCGAACACCTAACCCACTTCTACTCTATGATATGGCCAGCTAAAGATACTAGCTACTTACTCATGTATGAGTCTTCTATGAGTGTTTAATGTTAAAGGACTGGAAGTATACAACATCCTCCCATTATTTGGTTTGCAATGCAAGCATGATGAATTACTAGTCAACAATTGAAGGACTCAAAGGTCTCAAAAACCTTACTTATGATTCAATCAAATGTGATGTGTGAACTCTATTTCTTACTACTATCAATTAATCCTGTCCAAGTAGTGTTGCCATATATTATCTCTTTTACACCGTGCATAGATAGCAACATACCAACATAGTGGATCTTTATTAGCACTTTGCTATTCATTAAATCTATGTTTCAAATGCTTACAATGTTAAATTTTTATGCATGCATAGTGCAAAATTCTTGTCAACGAATTTTAGAAAGCATGCAATAAACTTCAAAGTTCAGGTTAGCTTTATCACCTTTATGCTCAAGGACGAGCATAAGTTAAGCTTGGGGATGTTGATGCATGGAAAATGCATGCATGAGCTTGCACTTTATTGCCACATATTAACACATATTTGCATCTTATATAATTTTATTTGCATGTTTTATATTGTTTTCGAGGATTTTATAAACAACCCACTCTCCTCTAGTTCTAACTTTGTCTGGCAGAAAACGCCTCTTTTTAGTGGTTTAATTTCCATGAGCTACGGGACTCGAAAAAGGGCAAGGTCAGGGGCCAAGTGATACGTCTCAAATGTATTTATAATTTTTTATGCTCCATGCTTGTTTTACACCAATTCATATATGTTTTTCTAACACTTCATTGCACTTTTACATGATTTCCGGCACCAACCTATTAACAAGATGCCAGAGTGTTAGTTCCCTGTTTTCTGCTGTTTTTGTATTTCAGAAAAGTTGTATAGGAAATATTCTCGGAATTGGACGAAACAAAAGCCGAGGTCAATATTTTACCGAAACGAAGACGATGTCCATAGGGGGGGGGGGGTCGAAGAGGTTCTACAGGGCGGCCAGACCCACCCTTGGTGCGGCCTGGCCTTGGCCCGCGCCGAGGGGGGTGTGGGCCCCCCACGCACCCCACCGACCTAAATCCTCCGCCTATTTATACATCTTCTCGGGAAAACCCTGGATACCTGAGTCTCCATCCATGAAAAGTTCCGTCGGGGCCGCCATCGCAGAACCCATCTCGGGGGGGGGGGGGGGTTCTAAAGCTCTTCACGGCACCCTGCCGGAGGGGGGAAATCATTGCTGGAGGCATTGATACGTCTCCAACGTATCTATAATTTCTTATGGTCCATGCTTGTTTTATGACAATATCTACATGTTTTATCCATACTTTATATCGTTTTGATGCATTTTCCAGAACTAACCTATTAACAAGATGCCGAAGTGCCAGTTCCTGTTTTCTGCTATTTTTGGTTCCAGAAAGGCTGTTCGGGCAATATTCTCGGAATTGGACGAAATAAAAGCCCACGATCTTATATTTCACGGAAGGTTCCAGAAGTCCGAAGGGGAGACGAGGAAGGGCAGCAGGGGACCCACACCATATGGCTGCGCGGGTGGCCCCCTGGCCGCGCCAGCCTATGGGGAGGGGGCCCCCTGGCTCCTCCGACTCCGCCTCTTCGCCTATAAAATCCCTCGTGACCTAAAAACCCGACACCAATTGACGAAACTCCAGAAAGACTCCAGGGACGCCGCCGCCATCGCGAAACTCCATTTCGGGGGACAGAAGTCTCTGTTCCGGCACGCCGCCGGGACGGGGAATTGCCCCGGAGTCATCTCCATCGACACCACCGCCATCTTCATCGCCGTTGCTTGTCTCCCATGATGAGGAGGGAGTAGTTCTCCCCGAGGCCGAGGGCTCTACCGGTAGCTATGTGGTTCATCTCTCTCTCCCATGGTGTGATCTTTATGTGATCATGAGCTTTGTATCACTATTAATCTATGTGCTACTCTAGTGATGTTATTAAAGTAGTCTATTCCTCCTCCATGATGTAATGTTGACAATGTGTGCATCATGTAGTACTTGGCGTAGGTTATGATTGTAATCTCTTGTAGATTGTGAAGTTACCTATTACTATGATAGTATTGATGCGATCTATTCCCCCTTTAATAGCTATTGTTGACAGTGTGTATGCTATGTTAGTACTCGGTCTAAATTGCAACGGTCTATTATGCACTCTAGAGGTTACTTTAATATGAACTCCGGATTCACTCTCCACGGTGTGACGGTGACAGTGTGCGCATCGTGTGTGATTCCTTTATGAAGTTGTGGAGCTTGTTTACTCCGGCTTGAGGGAGCTTTTGTAGCCCTACGCAATGAATGGTGTTTGCTATCCAATAAGAGAGTGTTTGAAGTAGCACAAGTGAAGAGAAGTTATTTATTTATTCAGTTATGTGATCATTGTTGAGAGTGTCCACTAGTGAAAGTATGATCCCTAGGCCTTGTTTCGAAGTATTGAAACACCGTTTCCAACAAGTTCTGCTACATGTTTGCTTGCTGCCATTTTTATTTCAGATTGCAATTACTACTTACAATCATCCATATTACTTGTATTTCACTATCTCTTCGCCGAACTAGTGAACCTATACATCTGACAAGTGTATTAGGTGTGTTGGGGACACAAGAGACTTCTTGTATCTTAATTGCAGGGTTGCTTGAGAGGGATATCTTTGACCTCTACCTCCCTGAGTTCGATAAACCTTGGGTGATTCACTTAAGGGAAACTTGCTGCTCGTTCTACAAACCTCTCGCTCTTGGAGGACCAACACTGTCTACAGGAATAGAAGCGTGCGTAGACATCAAGCTATTTTCTGGCGCCATTGCCGGGGAGGTAAGGTAAAAGGTATTCACATCCTCCGACTACTAAGCTATTTCCTAGCACTATTGCCGGTGTGTGAGTGCTCGAAGCTATTTCCTTTAGATCCTGCAATTGCATCTTTTTGTTTCTTGTTTTTATTTTTCACTAGTTAGGCTTAATGGAAAACAACAAAAAAAAAATTAGAGATCTTTATGAAATTTATCTTGAGTTAGGACATGAGGTGTTTGAAGAGAAAATTAAAAAACCCATGGAACTTTGTTTGCAAAATAGTTGCAGCAATGTTATTAGCATGAACTCTTTGAACACTATTATTGCTAATGCTATGGAAGAATTTAAGCTTGGGGAAGCTGGTTTTGATGAGCATGATATTTTTAGTCCCCCAAGCATGGAGGAGACAATTTACTTTGATGATACTTTGCCTGCTATTTATGATGATTATAATGATAGTGGTATTTTGATGCCACCAACTATGGAGGATAAATTTTATTATGATTATAATATGCCTCCTACATTTGATGATTATGGTGATGAGAATAATAATTATAGCTATTTTATTGAATTTGCTCCCACTACAATTAATAGTAATGACTATGCTTATGTGGAGAGTAATAATTTTATGCATGTAGCTCATGATAAGAATGTTTCATGTGATAGTTATATTGTTGAGTTTGTTCATGATGCTACTGAAAGCTATTATGAGAGAGGGAAACATGGTTATATGCATCTTAATAATGTTAAGTTTCCCCTCTTTATGTTGAGAATCTTGAAGTTGCGCTTGTGTTACTTTTCTATGCTTGTTGAATTATGCCTACATGACTTGTTTATTAATTTACAAGATTCCTTTTCATAGGAAGTGGGTTAGACTTAAAAGTTTTTCTTATTTGCTTTTGATTCTCTCTTTTGCTTCAACTCTTATTTCTTGTGCGAGCATCATTAAAATTACTGAGCCCATCTTAATGGCTATAAAGAAAGCACTTCTTGGGAGATAACCCATGTGTTTATTTTGCTACTGTTTTGTTGTATCTTGGAAGTTGTTACTACTGTAGCAACCTCTCCTTATCTTTATTTTATTGCATTGTTGTGCCAAGTAAAGTCTTTGATAGTAATGTTGATACAAGATTTGGATTTCTGCGCAGAAACAGATTTCTAGTTGTCACGAATTTGAGTAGATCTCTCTGTAGGAAACTCAGAAAAATCAGCGAAAATTCATGAGTGATCCTCAGATATGTACGCAACTTTCATTAATTTGAGCTTCTTCATCTGAGCATGTTAAGTGCCTCTAAAAAATTCGTCTTTACAGACTGTTCTGTTTTGACAGATTCTGCCTTTTATTTCGCATTGCCTCTTTTGCTATGTTGAATGGATTTCTTTGTTCCATTAACTTTCGGTAGCTTTGTGCAATGTCCGGAAGTGTTAAGAATGATTATGTCACCTCTGAATATGTGAATTTTTTATTATGCACTAACCCTCTAATGAGTTTGTTTTGAGTTTGGTGTGGAGGAAGTTTTCAAGGGTCAAGAGAGGAGGATGATATAATATGATCAAGAAGAGTGAAAAGTATAAGCTTAGGGATGCCCCCGTGGTTCATCCCTGCATATTTCAAGAAGACTCAAGCATCTAAGCTTGGGGATGCCCAAGGCATCCCCTTCTTCATCAACAACTTATCAGGTCACCTCTAGTGAAACTATATTTTTATTCCGTCACATCTTATGTGATTTACTTGGAGCGTCTGTATGTTTTTGTTTTTGTTTGTGTTTGAATAAAATCGGATCCTAGCATTCCTTGTGTGGGAGAGAGAAACGCCCCGCTCGTTCATATGAACACTGCTGTTCTTAGCTTTACTCTTAATGTTCATGGCGAAGGTTGAAACTGCTTCGTTCATTGTTATATGGTTGGAAACAGAAAATGCTTCATGTGGTAATCGGTATATTGTCTTGAATAATTTTATACTTGGCAATTGTTTTGCTCAAATAGATCATGTTTAAGCTCTTGCATCATGTACTTTGCACCTATTAATGAAGAACTACCATAGAGCCTGTTGAAATTTGGTTTGCATGATTGGTCTCTCTAAAAGTCTACATAATTTCTGGTGAAGTGTTTGAACAACAAGGAAGACAGTGTAGAGTCTTATAATGCTTGCAATATGTTCTTATGTAAGTTTTGATGTACCGGTTCATACTTGTGTTTGCTTCAAACAACCTTGCTAGCCAAAGCCTTGTACTCGAGAGGGAATACTTCTCGTGCATCCAAATCCTTGAGCCAAAACCTATGCCATTTGTGTCCACCATACCTACCTACTATGTGGTATTTCTCTACCATTACAAAGTAAATTACTTGAGTGCTACCTTTAAAATTTCATTCTTTGTATTTGCAATATATAGCTCATGGGAAAATAGCCTTAAAAACTATTGTGGTAAAGAATATGCAGCTTATGTATCTTATTTCTTATAATTTGCTTGTTGAGCGGTAACCATGTTTCTGGGGACGCCATCAACTATTACACCTTTGTTGAATATCATGTGAGTTGCTATGCATGTTCGTCTTGTCTGAAGTAAGGGTGATTTATCATGATCAAATGGTTTGAGTATGCATATTGTTAGAGAAGAACATTGGGCCGCTAACTAAAGCCATGAATCATGGTGGAAGTTTTAGTTTGGACATTAATCCTCAATCTCTTATGAGAATATTATCTGTTGTTGAATGCTTATGCATTGAAGAGGAGTCTATTATCTGTTTTCTATGTTGTCCCAGTATGGATGTCCTTAGTTGAGATCTATCAAAAACGAGAAATCAAATGCGATCTATCTCCTTGGACCTTTGTACAGGCGGCATAGAGGTACCCCTTTGTGACACTTGGTTGAAACATATGTTATGCAATGATAATCCATGTAAATCCAAGCTAATTAGGACAAGGTGCGAGCACTATTGGTATTCTATGCATGAGGCTTGAAACTTATAGGATGTCTTATGCATAACACATATGAATTATTACTACCGTTGACAAAATTGTTTCTATGTTTTCAAAATAAAAGCTCTAGCACAAAAATAGTAATCCATGCTTCCCTCTGCGAAGGGCTTTTCTTTTACTTTATGTTGAGTCAGCTTTACCTACTTCTTTCTATCTTAGAAGCAAACACTTGTGTCAACTGTGTGCATTGATTCCTACATACTTGCTTATTTGCATTCATCATATTACTTTGTGTTGACAATTATCCATGAGATATATCCATGAGATAAACATGTTGAAGTTGAAAGCAACTGCTGAAACTTATATCTTCCTTTGTGTTGCTTCAAAACCTTTTACTAAGAATTTATTGCTTTATGAGTTAACTCTTATGCAAGACTTATTGATGCTTGTCTTGAAAGTACTATTCATGAAAAGTCTTTGCTATATGATTCAGTTGTTTAGTCATTGTCTTTACCATTGCTTCGAATCACTTCATTCATCTCATATGCTTTACAATAGTATTGATCAAGATTATGATAGTAGCATGTCACTTCGAAATTATCCTTGTTATCGTTTACCTACTCGAGGGCGAGTAGGAACTAAGCTTGGGGATGCTTGATACGTCTCCAACGTATCTATAATTTCTTATGTTCCATGCTATTTTTATGACAATATCTACATGTTTTATCCATACTTTATATCGTTTTGATGCATTTTCCGGAACTAACCTATTAACAAGATGCCGAAGTGCCAGTTCCTGTTTTCTGCTGTTTTTGGTTCCAGAAAGGCTGTTCGGGCAATATTCTCGGAATTGGACGAAACAAAAGCCCACGATCTTATATTTCACGGAAGGTTCCAGAAGTCCGAAGGGGAGACGAGGAAGGGCAGCAGGGGACCCACACCATATGGCGGCGCGGGTGGCTGATGTCTACGGGAGCTTCTATTCTTGTAGACAGTGTTGGGCCTCCAAGAGCAGAGGTTTGTAGAACAGCAGCAAGTTTCCCTTAAGTGGATCACCCAAGGTTTATCGATCTCAGGGAGGAAGAGGTCAAAGATATCCCTCTCATGCAACCCCGCAACCACAAAGCAAGAAGTCTCTTGTGTCCCCAACACACCTAATAGGTGCACTAGTTCGGCGAAGAGATAGTGAAATACAGGTGGTATGAATAAGTAGTAGCAACGAGCACCAGAAAAGTGCTTTGCCCAAGACAATGAACAGGCAGTAGTAACGCAGCGGTAGTAACGCAATAAAACGATAAACAAGCAGCGATAGCGATATTTAGGAACAAGGCCTAGGGAATAGACTTTCACTAGTGGACACTCTCAACATTGATCACATAACGAGAATAGATAAATGCATACTCTACACTCTTGTTGGATGATGAACACATTGCGTAGGATTACACGAATCCTCAATGCCGGAGTTAACAAGCTCCACAATAATGCTCATATTTTAGTAACCTTTAGTGTAAGATAGATCAAAAGACTAAACCAAGTACTAGCATAGCATGCACACTGTCACCTTCATGCATATGTAGGAGGAATAGATCACATCAATATTATCATAGCAATAGTTAACTTCGCAATCTACAAGAGATCATGATCATAGCATAAACCAAGTACTAACACGGTGCACACACTCGTCACCTTTGCACACATGCAGGAGGAATAAAACTACTTTAATAACATTGCTAGAGTAGCACATAGATAAATTGTGATACAAACACATTGCAATCATAAAGAGATATAAATAAGCACCTCACTATGCCATTCAACGAGTGAATAAGTATTCCGTGAAATATAGCCTAAGAGACCCACACGGTGCACACACTTGTCACCTTTACACACGTGGGACAAGGAGTCTCCGGAGATCACATAAGTAAAACTCACTTGACTAGCATAATGACATCTAGATTACAAGCATCATCATATGAATCTCAATCATGTAAGGCAGCTCATGAGATTATTGTATTGAAGCACATAGGAGAGAGATTAACCACATAGCTACCGGTACAGCCCCGAGCCTCGATGGAGAACTACTCCCTCCTCATGGGAGCAGCAGCGGTGATGAAGATGGCGGTGGAGATGGCAGCAGTGTCGATGGAGAAGCCTTCCGGGGGCACTTCCCCGCTCCGGCAGGGTGCCGGAACGGAGACTCCTGTCCCCCAGATCTTGGCTTCGCGATGGCGGCGGCTCTGGAAGGTTTTCCGTATCGTGGTTTTTCGCATCAGGGTTTTCGCGACGGAGGCTTTATATAGGCGAAGAGGCGGCGCAGGAGGGTCGAAGGGGTGGCCACACCATAGGCCGGCGCGGCCAGGGCCCAGGCCGCGCCACCCTATCATCCTGGGCCCACAGGGCCCCCTCCGGCGGCTCTCGGGTGTTCCGGATGCTTCCGGTGAAAATAGGAACCCGGGTCTTGATTTCGTCCGATTCCGAGAATATTTCGTTACTAGGATTTCTGAAACCAAAAACAGCGGAAAACAGACAATCGGCACTTCGGCATCTTGTTAATAGGTTAGTTCCGGAAAATGCACGAATATGACATAAAGTGTGCATAAAACATGTAGGTATCATCAATAATATGGCATAGAACATAAGAAATTATCGATACGTCGGAGACGTATCAGTGGCCCCCTGGCCGCGCCAGCCTATGGGGAGGGGGCCCCTGGCTCCTCCGACTCCGCCTCTTCGCCTATAAAATCCCTCGTGACCTAAAAACCCGACACCAATTGACGAAACTCCAGAAAGACTCCAGGGACGCCACCGCCATCGTAAAACTCCGTTTCGGGGGACAGAAGTCTCTGTTCCGGCACGCCGCCGGGGCGGGGAATTGCCCCCGGAGTCATCTCCATCGACACCACCGCCATCTTCATCGCTGTTGCTGTCTCCCATGATGAGGAGGGAGTAGTTCTCCCCCGAGGCCGAGGGCTCTGCTATGTGGTTCATCTCTCTCTCCCATGGTGTGATCTTTATGTGATCATGAGCTTTGTATCACTATTAATCTATGTGCTACTCTAGTGATGTTATTAAAGTAGTTTATTCCTCCTCCATGATGTAATGTTGACAGTGTGTGCATCATGTAGTACTTGGTTTAGGTTATGATTGTAATCTCTTGTAGATTATGAAGTTAACTATTACTATGATAGTATTGATGCGATCTATTCCCCCTTTCATAGCTATTGTTGACGAGTGTGTATGCTATGTTAGTACTCGGTCTAAATTGCAACGGTCTATTATGCACTCTAGAGGTTACTTTAATATGAACTCCGGATTCACTCTCCACGGTGTGACGGTGACAGTGTGCGCATCGTGTGTGATTCCTTTATGAAGTTGTGGAGCTTGTTTACTCCGGCTTGAGGGAGCTTTTGTAGCCCTACACAATGAATGGTGTTTGTTATCCAACAAGAGAGTGTTTGAAGTAGCACAAGTGAAGAGAAGTTATTTATTTATTCAGTTATGTGATCATTGTTGAGAGTGTCCACTAGTGAAAGTATGATCCCTAGGCCTTGTTTCTAAGTATTGAAACACCGTTTCCAACAAGTTCTGCTACATGTTCGCTTGCTGCCATTTTTATTTCAGATTGCAATTACTACTTACAATCATCCATATTACTTGTATTTCACTATCTCTTCGCCGAACTAGTGCACCTATACATCTGACAAGTGTATTAGGTGTGTTGGGGACACAAGAGACTTCTTGTATCTTAATTGCAGGGGTTGCTTGAGAGGGATATCTTTGACCTCTACCTCCCTGAGTTCGATAAACCTTGGGTGATTCACTTAAGGGAAACTTGCTGCTGTTCTACAAACCTCTGCTCTTGGAGGCCCAACACTATCTACAGGAATAGAAGCGTGCGTAGACATCAGGCATCTACATCGCCATTCCCGCCTCCGAAGTGATGCGTGAGTAGTTCATCCCTGGGGTATGGGTCCATAGCAGTAGCTAGATGGTTGTATTATCCACTTTGTGCTTCATGTATAGATCTTGTGAGCTGCCCTACATGATCAAGATCATATTTACGTAATCCTACATGTTGTGTTTGCTGGGATCCGATGAATATTGTATACTATGTTGAGACTGATTATATATTCATGTCATGTTTTATTTGTGATCTTGTATTCTCTCCGTTGCTAGTAGAAACTCTGGCCAAGTGGACACTTGTGACTCCAAGAGGGGGTATTTATGCTCGATAGTAGGTTCATGCCTCTAATTTTCTGGGAGAGTGACAATAACTTCTAAGATTGTATTTGCGTTATTGCTACTAGGGAGAAAACAACAATGTTTTATCCGAGGGTAATTGTATTGTTTACTTTACACACATTGCTTAATGCGATAATCTGTTGCTTGCAACTTAATACTGAAAGAGGTTCGGACGATAACCGGAAGGTGGATTATTAGTCATAGACGCAGTTGGATTACAGTCTATGTATTATGTTGTAATGCCCAATCCAATCTCATAGTAATCATCTTGTCATGTATCGATATTTTGACAATTGCCCAGCTGTAATTTGTTTCCCCAACATGCTATTTATCTTTATGGAGAGACACCTTCAGAAGTCACGCCTTTCTCCTACTGGTCAATTAAACATTGGTTTCTTACTGAGGGAAAACTTGCTACTGTGCTCATCATACCTTCCTCTTGGGGTTCCCCAACAGTGTAAAGTCGGTGTTACGATAAGCACTATCACGAAGCTTCAGAAATTTTGAGACGAACAAAATGGGCTAAAGTAGGAAACCAGGAGGCCACCGAGCTGGGAGATAGGCCTAGTGGCACGCCCACGCCCTTAGGGCGCGCCACCTGTGCTATTTTCCGTCTCATCCATCCGATTCGCCTCAATCTTTCACGAACCGACTTGTTTTGACTTAAAAAAACACTATATATACGACCCCCCAGGGTTTCGTTGAGGCTACGGAGGCGAAGTTCAAAAACACATAAACAAAGAGTCAGCAGGCCCCCGTCGGCTGAGATCGGAGGGGGGGGACGCTGCCAGAATAGCCTCCGGTGGGCTCCTCTCCCCTCCGGTGGGGCCATCTTCATCAACATAATCATCTCCATCACCATCTACAACAACTTTCCATCACCCCCACTGTAATATCTTGGCAAACATGATGTATGATGCAATATATTATTTTCCCATGATCTATTGTATCTCTATGTTGATGTTTGAGTTGTGACTTGTTCTTGGAAATTGTGAGATAGTTTGTGTTGGTTGCATATAAGTATTTGTTACCATCTATGATGATATTTTGTACTGATATATGAGTGCACACATATGTTGAGGAATGCATGAGGTTGTCACCGTTGCATGGTGATAGGAGGAGGGACGGCTGGAGCTTGACAGAAACCACGTCCCAATTCTTAGATTCATGTAGTCTTAATTCATGGTTAATCAACAGGGGGTATACTTATGGGGACCTTTAAACTTACAGCGGTGGTTGTACTTTATGTCTTAACAATTCCCTTGTTTGTTCTTAATTGGCCTTGGGATCAATCACTAGTGGTGTAATTGCTCATGTTTATGGCTACACCTATCTATGGCTCCTCTCTAGAAGAAACAATAAAAAGACTATCTAGCTTTGTGCTTCACTAATTATGACAACTACACAAATGAAGTAGCAATTTTCTAGAACACTTACTCCCTTGAGTTACTCTACTTCACTTCACTTTATCTCATTTTACTTTAACACAGTTTACTTTTCTTGCATTAGTTTTACTACTTGCATTTTAATTTCAGCACATATAGTTCTATAGTAGAAACCTCTCCACACACAAAAAGACACTATAGATCCTAGCTTTGACTAGAAGGCCATATAAGTGGGTTATAGGGCTTTAGAGAATAGATAGTTTACCTTCAGCTCCTCGTGGGTTCGACACTCAAATATTTATTGAATTGTACTACGGTGATCCCCTGTACTTGGGGGTTATCAAAAGAGCATTATTAATGATGAACTAGAGATAGAAACTTTCTATTAATTTTTGATGCTTATGTGCAGGAACTAATTTCTGATGCAACAAGAATACTATGAAGTTTTCCCTTAAAATGGTAACCAAGGTAAAAGTTTGAATATTATATTCCAACCTATAATCCTCTCATTGCAGCTACATAAGAAGGCATGCCCATCACAATTGGTGCATCCACACTCGCTTGAAAGTGAGAACCTATTAATCTACAAGATGCCGATGCACCGCAAGCAGGTACGACTCTGACCGTACTCCACTATGAGATGCTCCAAAACTCATGAAGGTAAAATGCATAATTATACAATTAATATTTTGAAATAATAATGGAGCATCGAAGGCTAGCTATATGGATTTAAAGAAAGCGCTTCCTAGGAGGCAACCCGGAAGTTATTAGGTGTCTTTCTTAATTTTGTGTCTTGAGTCTAGCTGCATTCATGTTGCATTGGCACTTGTATATATGCATGATTTCCTATTAGAGTTGGCTTGGGACTATTTCAAAAGTTATAATTGATCATTGATGAAATCATGTGTTGCATATTCTGGTTAAAATTTCTCTACAAAATATATGTTTGCGTTTTGGATGTTGGACTAATGTTTCAGGCACTTAGTGAATTTTTGAAGAAGAATGAGTGGTTTTGTAGGCTACAAGGAGTTTAGCAGGCATCAATACAGGGAGAACACGCCATCCCACCCGCCCATACCGCTCCTACGACGCAACGAAGAAACCATAATTTTTTCCAGAGAATTCACTGTATGTATAGCGACCGTCGATACGGTGGTACGCGGCCGTACCGCGCGCCCGTACTAACCTCGCCACCCGACGTAGAAAATTTGAAGAATTTACATGAGAGATAGCGAGTACGGGCGTATCTACCCGTACCACCCATCCGTACCAGGAGGCCATATCATGCAGCAGGGGCAGGGATAAGTACAAAAGGCCAAAAACCCTTCAATTTTTTTAACAAGCTAAGGATAGTGGGTTACCTTCTACATGTTATATTATACCTTATTTTAATTTACCTACCTTCGAAACTCCCCAGCCAATAATTTTCTGTAGTGTTTCATGTTTTTTTTCTTTTTTTTTCATGGTTGGGCGAACGAACTCCGTTCGTACATCAAATCGATTGTTTTTTTACTTTGTTTGTTATTTTCGCGGGGGCTTGAACCTTGTGTGGAAACATTGAGGGCGTGTGCCAACCGTTGAAACACCCAGTCTAGCCACTTGATTGTTTCACTTCGACAAGCTTTGCCATGCCATATCAAACAATGTTCATTGAAGCAACGGTTTTTGTCCATTGAAATAGAGGTTATTTGTACCTCAATGGTAAAGTTCATCACCCCTGCTTTAATCAAGCTTCGGGAGGTAACCACTTCTCACACTCTCTTTTGAAGCATGCATTTTGTCTTTTCTTTTGGTGATCTATTCAAGTTTGGTTCTTGCAAAATCCTATCTTGGGGAGGTTACTTTAGCATGTGTAGAATATTGTGCAAAGTTTTCATTCAATAGAGCTTTTGTGCAAACGTGTATCCCGTTGTTTTTGAATGCGAGCTTGGGTATGTTATGTTTTGAATTTATATAGGGATGCATGCACTCCCATTTTTGTTAGACTCCATAAGAGTTGAGTTAGAGCTTTGATGCACTATTTTCAAATTTTTATCAAGCTTGAGGAGAACATTGTGATCTTGTAGAATACATTGCCATGATTTCTACACTTGAAAATATCAAATACAATAAGAAAAAGTTTCCAATGATGACTATTGTAATGTTTAATTTTCTTAAGAATTTAACCATGAAGATTCTCAGCCCCATAGATATAATGATAGACTTGATAACACTTTTGAAAGGAGTTGTTTGATAGAAATGAAGTTTAGCGGTAATTGAGATGCATGCCTGAACTGAAAAGTTGTGAGTCAAAAGTATGATATTGCTTAAAGCTTCTCTAGTAATTGTGGATGCACACCCTTAGGATGCCAACAACTCAGCTGGCCTTCGAATGACTTGCGGATTAAACATCCCGGTTTTGGCTATTGAGTTTATGATATGGGTGGGTAGCTACTTGTGGGAAAAAGTATTGGTACTCTTGAGGGATGTGCAATATGTTGCTAAGGTCATAATTGACCATTATTGCAAACTATTATGGAATCAAAATGAATCACCAAGAAAGTTGTGGCATGGTCTCATTACTATTTGATGAAATTTCTAGAAGGACAATGAATAGAAAAGAAGTGTTTTGATAGCCTTGATTTATTGATGTGGGTGTTAATGAAACACTCCATTGTTATGCTTATTTTGACATGATCTCTTACTCTTAATATACAAACATAAAAAAAAGGAACAATAGGAGGATCACAAGTTTGATTTCAAGTTAGATTTACTTTTGACATGAAGCATAGAAGTTGTAAGTCATCTCTTATCGACTAACATAACTGAACTTGTGTTACCTTGTATGAGTATGTTACATCTTACTTTTAGCTTGAAGGACAAATAAGGATATAAGGCATCAATCTTCAATGGTAGTCTAGATGATAGCATTGAAATTATTGACTCTCTTGCTCGGTACCAAGCATGAGTCTAGCTTGCGGAAGTATAGGATATCACCTCGTACTTGTGGGTTTTTTTGCCCAAGTTTATTTCTCGCTATGATTCCTTTTCACTTTGTCACTCGAGGGTGGGTAACTGCTAAGCTTGGGGAAGTTGATAGCTCCAAATTTTAACACTTTCTACTGAGATTTTTAAGTATACAATTACTCATATTGGCACTCATTTCATGCTCCATCTAGTCATCATTCGATAAAGGAGTTCTTGTTCTTGTTCACTTTCATATGAGATTTCCATATTTAGTAGTTTTAGTATGATTTTATTAATTTTCCCTTATCTTTGACATGTGTGTAGGTGTTATGGACAATCGTGGATAAAGGAAGTAAAAAAGGGACCAAGAGGATACAATATGGGAGAGTTACAAGTACCAGACTTAGCCATATGAGGTGTGAGAAAAGTGATATCTTTCCAACATCTTATATTTAAGATATAAGGTCATGGTGTCGTATCCCTCATCCGGACGAGTCTAATGAGCCGAAGAACACCTCAATCGGAGTCCTTATTAAGAAGGGATTTCTATTTTCGTGCCCTCGGGTCCTTAGTTGTACTCAGTTTTCCCCAGCTCCTTAGTTTTTCCTCAGTTTTCCCCAACTTCTTGTCTATAACCCGCGAGAAGAGCTCGGACGGAAGGAATCCCGTTTAGTTGACGTTGGTTGGTGCTGGCAAGTGGGGCCGCTGTTGGTGCCCCGCAGTGGACACGTCTCCACTTATCCAGCATCATCGTGGGACCCACAACTTGTCCACGTGAGCGCGCCGGACCCACAGCTTACCCGGGTGACCGTTGCAAAATGGGAGCCCGAGCTAGCCCCGCGCCCGTGCCCGTGCCATTGCTTCCCCTTTCTTTCTCCGCGCCCCATTGTTCTTCTTCTCCGCCAGCGGCAGCCCTTCTCCGGCACGCGGGTGATGTCTAGTTTCTCTTCGACCTCCCGTTCTTCATGGCCGCAGTATGGACCCGTGCCTTTGACAAGATGCCTCGACCGCCCACGCCAGAGCCTCTGAAGCGGTCGATCTGTAAGACGGACGAGAACGGCAACCGTGGACGTGAGTTCGTTGCATGCGAGAGCTTGCCATATAGAGAGGGGGATAAGGTTAGATCTCGCTCCAATTTCTTTGTTTTCTCTCGATTTTCTTGTTATTCCCTCGAATTTGGGATTTAGGGTTCACGTTGTTGTTTTCGGATCTTGAAGAAATGCGGGCATTTCGAGTGGATCGATGTGTACGTTCGGAGGCTTCGGTTGCAGGAATCAATTGGCGCTATTGGGGGCGCAATTTGGGAGGGGGGACTTGTCGTAGAGAATGCGGCGGAGAGAGGAGCCGTTCCGATTAGGGACCTTCCGATTATGCCTAATGCTCCCAATGCGGAACCGGTGGAAGTGAAGGGAGAACCGAAGAAAATGAACAAGCAGTTAAGGCAGCTGATCGAGTTGAAGAAGCAAGCTAATCTGATGGCTGGTTGTTTTTTTTGTTGTATAATTACGATCGGATTCTTATCGTTGCTCACCAGGCGCTAGAAGTTGTTACAAGGGATACCTAGTTACAAATCCATTATTCAGTTACATGTACTTGTAGTTGTTTTCAAAGTTAGTGTGTGCATTCACCGAAATTACCAAACTATATTCCCTAAAAGAAAAGGACAGCTAAAGATAGTTGATAATTGTTAGAGGGGTGACAAATAATGCAATCGCCGAAATTCGCAAAAATGTATGCCTCATGTTTATAACAAAATTATACCACTTTTAGGCCGTTTCAAAATACCAATACTATATCCCGAACTATATTCCCTAAAAGAAAAGGACAGCTCAAGATAGTTGATAATTGTTAGAGGGGTGACAAATAATGCAATCCCCGAAATCCGCAAAAATGTATGCCTCATGTTTATAACAAAATTGTACCACTTTTAGGCCGTTTCAAAATACCAATACTATATCCCAAACTATATTCCCTAAAAGAAAGGGACAGCTCAAGATAGTTGATAATTGTTAGAGGGCTGACAAATAATGCAATCACCGAAATCCGCAAATATGTATGCCTCATGTTTATACCAATACTATATATTAAGTGGCAAACTCGTCATTGCATTCTCCACCGACAGAGAGAGAGAGAGAGATGGGTGGCCACGAAGAGAGAGAGAGAGAGGTTGCCACGAAGAGACGGATAGGGGTATACCGCCCGTTAGATCGGTGGATCAACGGTTCGTGGAGTCGATCCGTGTGACAACGGCTCAACCAATCGGGATAAGTTTGGGCTTCTCGGAGCATTTGTGACAGATACTTGAGGGCAAAACTGAGTAGTACTAAGAATCCAAGGGCACATAAATAGTAAATAGACTAAGGGATTCAAACAAAAGAATTACAAAATGAAAAATGTGTGTTTTGTACAATATAATTCATATTGGGCTACATCAAATTATTTGCAATTCAAATATACATGAGTGTGACAATTATGGCATCATTTAGACAAACTATGTTTTGGGAAAGATGTTTTGCAAAGGGGTTTGGGTGGAAAACCATGCATCTTCATAGCTACACTAGTGATTCCGAGAAGTGGCAATTTGTGGTAAAACTTGATTTATATATGTTTGTTAAGGTTTTCTATGTGGCAGGTTGCGTAGGAAGACTCCATGAGTAGTTGCCACTATGTTTTTATTTTTTTGGATTTTTTTGCGCATGAAATGACTCAATTAGCTATGTTAATCTCATTTGTTGACTCTCTCGTTGACCAGCTACTTGAGGGTAAAACTGAGTATATTGCACTTGCCGGTCTAAGTCCTCGAGGGGAAAACCGAGTACGTATAAAATTTCTGTATAAGGCCCGAGGTTATAACCGAGTACACCAAACGTCCCGGGGTTAGACTCGGGTAGCGGTGCACGCCGCAGCCGTGCATAGCGGACACGTGTTGCCGTGCATAGCGGACGCGTGTTGCGGTACACGCCACCTTCGTCTTTATAGAGCCCCTCTTTCTCTCCCTCGACGCACGTTCTCACTGGCTCACCGCAACCGCCTCTCCTGTCCCATCATCTTCTCCACAACCGAAGAAAAACCCCCGAAGAAAACCGCCGGCGATGGAGAAGAATGAGATGCCCATTGTCGGCACATCGGCCGCCGCCCCGTCCGGGCCCCCGTCGGCTGCTTCCATCGTAGCGGCCGGCGCATCGGCCGCCGCCCCCGTCCGGGCCCCCGTCGCTGCTTCCAACGTAGCAGCCGGCGCATCGGCCGCCGCCCCCGTCCGAGCCCCCGTCGGCTGCTTCCAACGTAGCGGCCGGCGCATCGGCCGCCGCCACCGTCCGAGTCCCCGTCGATTGGGACCCGTACGAACCGGTGCGGTACGACGCGCCGGAGAACCCCTACGACACCACCATCGTCGACAACGAGCCGGAGGTAACCCTTTGTTCCCTTGTTCTTATCTCATTTCAATCATTTTGTGTTAGATCTACCGTTATTACGGTTCGTCTGTTCCTAGTTCAATCCTTTTTTGTTAGATCTTGCGTTATTACTGTTCGTCTGTTCCTAGTTCGATCCTTTTGTGTTAGATCTTGCGTTATTAGTGTTTGTGATTTGCTTTTGTTTAAGATTTGTGCCGATGATGATGAATATTTGGGCATAAATTGATTCGGGGTTTGGTCGGTAAACAATTGGTGTGTACAAATTTGTTGTGCATGATCTTTGGTTTGCCGACTCAAATCCTGGATATAAGTGTGTCCAATGTAACCGAGGCTACCTCTTTTTTCGAGCCCATATTATCATGCATGATTTTTTGTTCACTCTCTGTTCCATCATCGTTGCAATTGACTCCGTGTTTTTTGCACGATCTTTGGTGCTACGTGACAGGTGCAGAGCAGCGACGTCGACGAGCGACGACGAGTCCTTCCACACCAAGACTCGTCACGTCCTCGGGAGGCTGCAGTCCGGCCATTACGATGGCCCTTTTGCTCGAGGCATTTACAAGTGCCCCTTCGCAACAGGAAGCTCCGCGCCACCGACTTCAACTCCCTGGTGAACCATGCTGAATCCATTGGCGGATGTGGCGCTAGAGTTGGAAGGACCGTGAACGTGCATGCGTACATGGCCAAACACAAAGCACTTGGGATTCACTCGCGCAACCTCCAAGCGAGTCACACGCGCTACCTGGAGGCGTTGAACGTGCCTACTTGCACTCTCGTATGTAACTCGCTCTATCCGTAGAGCAGCTTAATTTCATGTAAAATGTAGCTTATGTTGGATCTATCGGTACTACTTTTGGATCTGTCCCGAATATATCTATGCTATGTTGGTTGCTGTATGCAGCTTATCCTATATTTTTCTTCGGATTTGTGCCCTAGATTTCCTACCTGATTGGGTAAAAACGAAGGCATAAAGAAATGAATGGCGTTAAAAAACGAAGGAGAAGCTGCTCTAGATTTGCTACCAATTTGGGCTATCAAATATGAATGAGATCAAGCGATAGAGAGGAAAAAGGTACATTGAAAACTGCTAATCTGGGCGAAAGAGACAGAAACCACTCGTGCCCCCGTCCCGGACCCACACGGCTCCACACGCTACGGCCCCACACGCTACGGCCACACAAACACGCCTCGTCCTGTCCCACGCGGTCCCTTCCTACCAGCCCCACACGACGCGGTCCCACACGACGCGACCCCACAAACGACACGACCCCACTCGTCAGCACGGAACGGTCAACTTAACGGATTCCTTCCGTCCGAGCTCCTTCTGCGGTTCAGACAAGGGCTTGGGGAAAACTGAGGAAAAACTAAGGATCTGGGGAAAACTGAGTACAACTAAGGACCTGAGGGCACGAAAATAGAAATCCCTATTAAGAAATGGCAGCCAAAATACGAAAGCATACAAAGCCAATAGCGACCATCGGTACGGGCGGGTCTGCCCATACCGCCCGCCCGTACCATGGACTCTGGGCGACGGGAAAGCCCTTTCTAGACGCCTTATTTCACCAAATTTGCTCCCATTTATTCCCAGACCTTCCTTATGTCTTAAGGAACGTATTGGGGACTATTGGGGACCCTCCAAGGCCTATATGAAGAGGGGAGGAGCAAAGGGAGAGACATACATCCATACACGCCCTTGAGGGTGGAGCCCTGCCGCCCCGCCACCACATCCATAGTCGTCGCCTTCATCACCATCTTCACCAACACACAAGAGGAAGAGGAGAGTAGCATGTTGAAGGGCGACATATCTATCTGCATCATCATCATCACCATTATCATCATCATCATCACCACCATTATCAACGTCTCCATCGCCGGTCCCCTTTGTCTGCTTGGTTGTGATCCAAGCTCTTTTAGGATTTGCACTTGTAACAACTGTAGCTTCATATTCAATCCATAGTATTGTCATGATGTTGATCCCCTTCATGTATGAGTTGTTCCTTTGTTCTTGGGGGATATGGAGAAGCCCTAATAATATAATGATGTGAAATAAATATGAGTTATAACTTACATCTATGATTATGTGTTTGTTCTCTCTCTAGATATAATATGAAGTGCACCATGTAAAATTTTCCTTAAGGACTAGAGAGGGAACTACCGTTAGAAGTATAGTATTTTGTACGGCGTGATGAAGTGACATACCGTGATCGGCACACTATTATATGGACAACGGGGATAATGAGAACTCACTAAGTTGGTATCGATATCCATGGGGGAACCCTTAATTGTGATGGATCAATATATGGTTTGTTGAAGGTCGTCGCAGTGGTTATTTAGAGATGTACTCATGGGAGTACATCTTATTTTGAGATGTCCCACACATAACATATCAAAAGACATAGTTCATTCTAATCATAAGTAGTACCAATACTAGTGGTGGAACCTACACTCCTCGAGAACCACTCAACCATATCACAAACACACTCAATCAACACTCTCTTGCTTTAGTTTACTTTTTTTTCTTTACTTTGCTCTTAGTTACTCCAAAGTCTCAAACCATTGCCATCTTAGTAACTTATAAAATAGGTTATTTCCAAACCATGATTTGGGTGCGAAAGTGGCAGAGCTAGTGACAACGCAGTTGCGGGATTACGTATATTTCCATCTGCAAAGCTTCCAAGGGACAAACTTATATAAATAATATTTGCTGCTACAAGTACTGCAATAACTCTGTTGTTGATCGCAGGGACCCAGACATCATGCTCCGAGAATCACTACTCTACACCCCTCATAACCACTACCTTTCACATTGCATGGCGCGCAGGTCCAGTAATTAAGGCCCCCCATGGCTCATAGGCTCTTTTACCTTGTATCCCTCGTTGAGACATGGTTGGAAGAGGCGACAGAGTCTAATACTTCACGCCCACATACCCCTAACCATGCTCAACGATAGTGTCTCTAATGGAAAATATTGCATGGTGCACAACATACAACATCGTTGAAGACAACCCTCAGTTTCGCATGTTACAATTAAACAACATAAATCTTTATCAACTCATAGATTGTTAGGGTTCCTCCATCTCCTAAGAAGAAATGAAACTACAGACTCATGGGGGAAATAACATATCATGAATATAACCGAAGCACGATGGATCAAGTGAATACAAGTGCAAACCCGGCCATCTAAGATTCGTTATTACAAAAAGCTAGATAGTGATGAAGTCGATGATGGTTGTGATGGTGTTGTTGATGATGATGAACATGATGCCCAAGCCTGCAAGATCCGATCAGCGGCGTGGTGGATGCCCTTCGGTGAGTTCCGCCTCGAGATCCCTTTTAGCGGCGATGTTTCGTGGTTTTTGGTGTCTCTACATCTTTGATTCAAGATCCGTCTACACAGTTTTGAAATAGTTGACGAGGGAAGGCCGCTGCCATGTAGTACGGTTCCTCCTTATGGGAGGGTGTGGCCATACCACAAGTCGTTAAGTCTTATATTTCCTCTGTTTCACAAATTTCTTCCTTGGCTTAACTTCTGGTGCGGGAAAATGCAAGGAAGGTGTTTTAATGCCTTCAATCATCATTTATTATATCCAGATATGATCTCTTTTACTGATTCGTCAATCCTCTTCCTTAAATGTTGGATCCTGGTGAGACAAGCAAAGTAGGTGCATGCTAGCGCGATAAAATGACAAAAACTCCCTAATACTTAGGCATTGATCTGTCATAAAACATGTCGCTTTTTGCACTTACTAATGGCCAAAGTTGGTGTTATTCCGTTGTTGGGTTGTCCACCGATGTGTGCGCACAACAAGTGGTGGTCATTGGGGAGGAGCTCTAGCATCTCTCCATGGTGGTGGAGACCTATTTGTGACAGATTCGGTGTCAGCCCTCTAAACAAAAGAGTTGCTTCCTTCGGGTTAGGCATCTTGGTCATCTTCCTCTTTTCTGCATGTGCTCGTGGGGAAGGTCTTGTCGGAGTGCTTCCGATCGAGGAACATCCTCATTGGATCCTAGCTTCCGATGAGGTCGGTGTCTTAGGATGGTCCGGGGAAGATCTAGAGCTGCACCTTGGAGTTCTTTCTCAGCAACTGTTCTACGACATGCGGCTGTCCCAGTGCTGATATCTTTGGCCGAAGGGTGACTTTGCAATGGTGTGGCATTGTGCGCCACCCCCTTCTTACCTCCATGCCAGGTTGCCATGGCGGAGGCACGGCGTCCAGCAGTGGCGACGTCCCAAGTGGCCATGTCCCCGGTAGCGGTTCTGCTGGTCATGCCTTGAAGTTTCTCATCGGTGATTCCGAGTGGTGGCCATGGACTTCATTCTGTCTTCTTCATTTGTTCTAGGGTTCTTTTGTGAAGCGCGGTGACTTGTTTGTAACTTCCTTTTCTTCCAGGGACCTTGTATAAGGTGTATCGGCACCGCCGAAATTTAATAAAGATCTCAGTCCTCTTGAAATTATCCTTTGATAGAAAAAAAAATTGCTAATGCGTACGGGCATGCAACAGCACGTACACGCTGCATACACCGACACCGAGGTAGATCTATCCGTTGAACGTATGAAAAGAGGACGCATGTTTTGGTACTGAACTATCCACATCACGAACTCTTTTTTTTTTAACAAAGGAGGGCCCTAGAAGGGCCTCGAACCTTTCATTAAGTCAACATCAGAGGTACATAAAAGTTACAAAGGACCCCAAGAAATGAGAAAAACACGTATGGGTCCCCAACAAATGCAGAGAAGACCTTGCTAAAAAAATTGACCTTGCAATCTAGTCCTCCCTCTTCTCCACCGCGGAGGAACCGCAGCGCGCTGCAACCATGGACGAGTGCGGGGACAAGACCACTTGCCTTCGTCCTGGCAAAGCTTTCAGCGCCTACAGTGTTGAAGGACCTCCAGACGGAGGTTGATAAGCTGTCGGAGCATACCGCCGTAGAAGCGACCATCTCGGTCGAAGATTTCGGCGCCCAATTCGTGGACGCAGATGAGTTGCTCCAAGAAAAAAAGGTTCTTGATCTCCAAGGCTGCCGAAGCAGAGCAACAAGACCACAACGGCACGACGGCAGAGAAACCAACCTACCATGGTACCCAGGACTGCCACGAACCTGGGGAGGCAAGCATAGATGAGGTTGATGGCGCCTGATCCGAACACTCGCAAGAGCAGCTTGACGGAGCCCTGGCAGAGCCACTCCGTAGCACCTCAGAGGCATATGTCGATGCGGATCTTGGAGTGTCGCAGCTCTGCTGCAGCTTCCCTCCTCGCCGCCACGGCAGGCCGGGGTAAATTGCAGCTGAGAGCTTCTCCACTTTGAGCAGCATCGGCAGAGATACAGCGGCCATCTGCCGTCAATAAGAGCCACAGCAGCCTCCCATGAGAGGAGGCCGCTCGGAATCAGCACAGACGGGTACCCGGCGGCGGTCACACACACCGGATAAAGGGCCATCGAACTTTGAGCTTGAAGCAGTTGCTGAAGAGCTGGAGCTCTCCTTCCCTCGCCACCTCGGCAGGCCAAAGGAGAGAGCCGCCACAGCCGCCCAAACTCGCATCCACCACAGGCTTTATTAGTGGAGTGGCTGGTGGAATCCAACCGCGCCCCTCTGACGAGAACGGCGAGGAGGAAGGACACTAGCAGCCGCCGGATCTGGCCTGGAAAGACCGACGAACTCCAACCGGCAGAACGCCAACTAGTGGCACTAGGGCCAATACTAAAGCAAATATATACACTACCTAAGCCGCGGCCTTCCCTCAGCTCATCTCTGCCGGCGACGCCGGCGAGAATGGCCTTGGGTCGGCCCGGCGATTTGGAGATCCCTCTCAAAGTACTGTAGCAGCGGAGGAGGGGAGGTTGGGGAAAGTGAGCGACGTAGAAGGATGGCCTCGTCCACATCACGAACTCTATGCCAAACACGTAATGGTAGGAGCTAATTAACATGCATGCACCCATCTAATTACCTAGCACCAGGAGCACGACATCCATTCATCTTGTAGCAATCGAGGCGAGGCAGATGGACTCGTTACACTTGCATGAACTACTCGAACTGTTCATAGTATAGTGGATAGTTACAATGAACACGAATTTTTGGCACATGGGCGCTATGCACTCCATAGCCTCCAAAATTCGTAGTAATTTAGAAATTGAAAAAAAATTTGTATCCTCTTGAAATAAAAGATGATCAAGTATTGTACTCGTATAAAAATATTTGGGCTTGAAATGATTCCCATGCGCGCCATGTTAGGCAAAAAAGACAAATTTATGATGAGTATAACGTGAATAGTACATAGACATGGAAATTTCCGATTTTGTCTTTTTTACCTAGCAACAATATAAGTAATTTCCTCGGAAAATATTTTTATACAAGTACAATACTTGGTCATCTTTAGTTTCCAAAAGGATTCAGATTTTTTAAATATTTTTGAATTACTGTTTTATAATGTACTGGGGTGCTTGGCACCCATAAGCGTGGATGTATTTTAAGTAATATAATACCATAGTTATATCATGTATTACCCTTGTTTTACTAAATAAGGTTTATTTTTCAAAAGTTAAACTACGTAAAACTTGATCAAGTTTTTAGAAAAGTTATTAATATGTACAATATAAAATCAATACCATTATATTTTCATAAGATATCTACCACCAATATAAGGCGCACATGTATTTCAACAACGATCTTGGACCAAAAAAAAATTGAGCAAACCAAAACCTTGATTATAGTGTACATTATTAGTAATGTTGGATTTGTAGTGAAAATCATTTTCTAATGATGCTAATTTTGTACCAAAAATCCTTTTGTATTTCAAGTAATTTGTGGTCAATGAAAAAAACATAGAAAGCGAGAACACCTTTTTCATTGAAATAGAGGTAGAATATAGTACATCCATATTTAGAAAGATATATGACATTATTTTCGAGGATAGAATATCCTATTTCTTGACACTGCTTCTAAAAGTTTGGTCAAATTTACTTGGCTTGATTTTTCACCAAAGTATATGCCTTAATCATTGGAATGGAGGTCTCCGGTCTTATAAATTGAGTCAAAATTCAAAACTATTTGACCAAACATAAAGAAGAAAATATAGCATCTAAAAATGAAACAAATATATTATGAAAATATCTTTTACGATGAATCTATTAATATTAAATTGGTATCATAAATATTCATATTTTTGTCCATATCATTGGTCACACTTGGATGGTTTTGACTTTTAACTAAATTTAGACGCCTTATTCAATATAATGGAGGGAGTAGTACATAGTGTCATTATATTTATTGATCTGTATAATCTCAATGCAAAATTTTGTACAAGGTTGATATTAGTCTTTCTAATTCTACATGTTAGGATATATAGTATATCTCCCTTATTTGCCAAACTGTGAGCTTTTTTAGGAGGAGGGCCACCCTTCCAAATTAAATTGCACATTATATTATAACTAAGTCTAAATCAGTACAATATTTTTAATTTTATTAGGAGCCCAATAAACCGGTATGAAGGGAGTATGATACTACTCCTACTAGGATCTCTCATCATTAATTGCAGTGGCACATTAGCTTTTTGCATGCATTGAATCCTTCTTTCCCATGAAAGATGTCTTAGATTTGTCATCTAAGATACATTTGATAGGACGGAAGGAGTACTAGATATGATATATCCACTATGAGTAGTCTTAAACTGGTCACAATGGGTAGTATTATACCTCGGTATCATGCATATGGTATTAGCGTATGATACTATCTCTACAATACATGGTATCATATAGTAGTACCATACTCTCGTTGCATTTATTAATTTGTAGAATCGCAATGCAAAATTATGTACAAGATATATTTGACATATAATTTTCTTGTTCTACATGCTATGATTTAGTATCTACGTATAATACTACTATTATGTCTTTCATCATTATATGCAGCTGTCATATCAGTTTTTTGCATTCATGCAATGCATGATACTGCCTATGATATCCCCATTATAGGTAGTCTTAGGCCTTTCACATTTTTTTATTTTTACCATTGTATCCAAAGTCATTTTCTGATGTGGCACCATAATAAATGAGGAAAGAGATGATTGTTGTACTCTCTCCATACAAGTTTATTAGGCTTTGACGTACTTTCACAAAACCTTTACCATTAATTTGGTCAACAAAATATAAGATATATATGCCACAAAAGTTATACAATTAGATTCATATTCAAAAGAAGTTTTTAGTGGTATATATTTTGTGTCATATATCTGATACTTTGTTGAGCAAATGAATGGTTAAAAAAATTGAAGTACCGTGGAGGCCTAATTAATAGACCAGTATGGAATATGGAGGGTTCATTTGAGCTAAGATACATTTTTTTGCACGGAGCCATAGGCAACAAAAACGAATCACATGGATGTCTCCAAAATGATTAAATGTAGATAAAGCCTTAACTATTGTTCAAGAATTCGGCCGAATCACCGATTAAATGGCCAGTTAATCGCTGCTCGGTGGGTCACTGAGTAGCCGGTAAATACCGATTACCCCATTAATCAGCCGATTAACTGGTGAATTTGCCGATTAATCGTTATTCAGTGGCCGAGCGAGCCGTTACCAGTTAACGAATTCCTGAACAATGGCCTTAACAGACAATGCATTAGAGGTGTTGTTTCTTAAGATGTACCGATGCCTCGAATAACAGGCGAAGAGCATGTGCATTATGAAAGACCTGATTACCCTTATGCACCGCAAGGTGTCGACATTACTACGACCTAGAGCATAACAAACGGTTCTCAACGAGTGATACACGGGGCGTGTATAAAGAAGTGACTCTAGCCTTCCTTTGTAGTTGCCACGTTTGATTTTAAATTAGTTAAAAGAGATAATGAAGAAATATAAATTTTTCTTTTCTTAGCGAAGGAATAATCTCTTATAAAACAAGAGAATACTATTTGCTCCATAGTACAGTGTTTTTTTTCCTTAGCAATACAATATTTTACTAAAATTTAGTCAATTTTCGTTAATTGCAAGGGATTTATCTGGAGTTGGGTTTTGCAGGACGGTAGGAATCCCAAAAAGAAATCCTCTACCTTAATTCGGCAGTTCTTTTTATACTGTATAGTTATAGCTGATGTCAGACAGCTTGAAACAGTCACAGGGAGAACAGAAGTCAGAGTTTTTACCGAGTACAGCAACGGTGTGGTGTCGTACTAATTAAACACAAGTTACACGCATGTAACCTGTTTACAAGCGTGTGCATGCATTTGCACAGAGTGATACTATTTGTGGTGCCCAGGGCAGCGCTGTGATTAGTGTGTGGGGATAGGTACGTGGGGGATGAAGAAAGTGGACGTGGACGAACAGTGTGATGCATAAATGTGGCAGGCCGTGGGTGGCAGTCACAACATAACTGCGGCACATCGTCCTCCCAGACAATGCAGACATGAAAATTATTAAGACACGATGGCAAGCACACTGTTCATTTTATTCACTTTGTTTCTGCTATGATGACGAGACGATACAGTACGATCAGTACGCAACACATTACTTATGGGTGATTTGTGTGTACTAGCTAGGTGCTACATGCATGACCCGGGGCATTATGCATATACCCTTCATCCCTAAATATGTAAGACACTCTGACTTCATCTAGTAATTGAAACGTAACACATCAATTTCATGGCATATTAAGGGTGTGTTTGGGAGAGCTCCACTTCACTCCATTTCACTCCGCCCTCTCAACTCCACTCCACCAACTAGCTCCAGAGCTGTCAAAATGGTGTTTGGGTCATTTGGTAGCCCGCGGAGGAAGACTGGCGGGCGACAACGAGTAGAAGGGATAAGAGCGGAAGGCGGAGGGGAAGAATAGGGACCACTCCTGTCACCGGACCAGTTCTAGAGGGGAGGAGTCACGTTGGAGAAGAAGACGGCGGCGTGCCCATGTCGCCAGCCATGGGGAAGAAACCTAACGAGGATGCGTCGAGTGGAGAAGAGAGGAAAACGTTTTGGCTGGGTTGACTTGGGGATGGCATTGGTGGGTAAATTCTCCTCAACTCCTGGGGTAAGACGCGAGGTCGTACGCGGAGTGAATTAGGCGAAGCACCTATTCCCTGGCTTCGTTTTGCTTCAGAAAAATGTACTACGCGCGTCCCAGCTTCACTCCCCCTAATATCTGAAGTTTGTGCGTTTGGGACAACTTCACTTGCTCCACGGTGGGTTTGATGGAGTGGAGCTGTCCCAAACACACCCTAAGTGTTGCAAGTTTATCTACGCTTCTAGATATATGCATGTAGATAAATAGTATCTGAAATACATGAAGTAGGCGGTTTTACATATCTAGCTCTCTCGATTGTGGAACTCTTGTCTTTCTAGCAGATCTTCTGACGCGAGGGATGCATGCAATGGGCATTGTTGTGAAGAATGAGTACTAAATTTGTATGAATCGCCATGGACATGATCCATTCATAATGGATTAGTTATTCTCTGGAAATTATTGTGAGGTCTGCACTCTGTACTGATTTCCAGATGGAATCCGGACGGGTCCAGAAAGCTATTGCACTCATGTGGAGCCCATCCAACTAACCTCCAAACCAACACAGAGTTAAAACATGCAGGTTTAGTTTGGTAGCTTTTGGGGCATTCTACATCATATTTAGGTGTGGATCTAGGATTTGCATAGCTAGGTCGTTGATTCCCACACTTATTCTTTGCTTAACTCTTCTCAGTAGTGTGACTTCTCCTACGATTCAAGCATAATTAACAAAGAATGGCATATAAAATGCCATCTTCTTTCCACTTTTTGCGTGGGGTCTCCAATCATCGTTACATCATTTTTATGGGACAAATGCCTATAGCTCATTAATACAATTAGTCCCTAATCCCTTGTCATAGCACAAAACATAATTATGGGAAAACATGTTCTTTTTGTTGTGCAGACTACGTACGTCGCTCATAATGTGGGCTATCTGACGGATAAATGTATCAAAAAAGGAAAAATATGAGAAAATCAAAATACTGATTTTTCAACACTTATTTCCTATTTAATATTTAAGACTCGGAATTAATTTTATGCATTTATTTCCAGAAATTAATAAAGCTGAATAAAATACTTAACTATTTTTTAGTTATAGAGTAATCTAAAATCACCTTGTTTTCCCTGACTTTTTTTTACCAAATGTGCAAATTGCCAGCCACATTATGCGATATTGGGAAAACCATTCGATCATGTATTATATACCATGTCAGGAACCATCACTAACTACCTTAGGATCCACGAGGTCAAACCAAATTGTTTTTTTAATTTGAGGATGTTTCTAGATATACATATGTTAATTTCAATGTTCAACTAGGACCATGTACCACATTTTATTGTTCATAATCTAGCTCGTATTTTTTCTATAGAAATAAAATACACCATGCAGGGCTATGCAGGGCGAGAACTAATGGCCACCAAATACTAAGGTTGGTCATAATAGAGAGTAAATTAGACTAATACCATATGCTATGTTACTAGTCTAAATTATTGCTTTCATAGTGGATATTAATTTATATGTGATTCATGCATTGTGTTATTTATTATGTTGTATACTCATCTTATCTTGGGGTGTATGATGTCGTAATAACATAGCTAGTTACCACATCACTCTCTTTCTTCATTTGTTATCATGCCATGTTACTAAATGTTTTGGCTTGTGTGATATTACTACCTATGTTACTCCCATATGAGTAGTCTAAACCTGGTGGAGCAGTCGTTCCAAGCGACCGATCAGTGGCGGAGCCAAGATTTTCATACGGGTATTCGAAGCAAAAAAAATCTATCACAACAATATAGTTAATATATGTAGCTTCAGAATAACAACAAAATTACGAATTGTTGATACTTCATAGTAGAGACAACGTCTCAACTCTCAAGTAATTAAATTGTATTGGAAGAACAAATAAAAATAATATTTAACTCTACGATCTCCTTTTTGAAAGTGAGCAATGATGTCATCGTCCTTTACTTGCAAAAAATAATTACGCCAGAAAAGTAATCAAGCAATCATTCAAGAATTGCTCACATTTTCAAGAATTGTTCGATCCACGCGATAATTATATTTCTGCTAGTACTTTTCTAGGACAGGACTTTACTTCGTCAAACAGATAGATCTGAAGAAACATATGGAATTACTAACATGTTTGCGGCAGAGGGATGACAACATTAGCTAGGTACCATGTTAGAGCAAGTACAATAGAGTCCAGTTAGCTGACTATAAGACATTAAATAATATATTTTAGATGAGTTGGAAGAGAGAGAAGAGGAGAGAGAAGGGAGGTGGGCTACTATGCAATAGCCAGCTCTTGCACGTGCTCCTAAGCACCTTGTGAGAGTGAAAGGTAGGCCATATATTAGTAAAGTACTACATTTTTATAGCCAACTATTGTACATGCTAGCTATATGATAACTACAAATGATATAACATTTTGTTATAGCCAAGAGTTGGCTATACTATTGGAATTGCTCTTAAGGACATCTGAACATACGACGTGTTAGCGGACTAGCTAGTACTGTAATAAAGAGCAAGATTCCCTGCATTAACGCAGAGGGTGAAAAGAGCGGCTAGAAAGACTCGCAAAAGATTCCGCAATCCATTGCTTTGTGATTGAGCTCCTTCCTTTCTCCTGCTCGGTAACACTGCAGGCTTACCAATGCATCCCCTTTGCTTCTCTTTCTTCTTTAAGACTTTTGTATGTATGGCACTGGCACACAAAAGATCGACCATGATGGCCTTATGATAGGCAGGCATGGACAATTTTTGATTTCTTGGACCTACAGTACATACAGAGCCACAAGCCCACAACTACACAAGCACTCGTAGCATGTGTGGTTGGGTACCAAGCATTAGCAATGAAAACATTAGCGAGAGAAGCTTAGCATCTGTACAACGTACTACGATCTGCATTGTTGCTTCCAAGCAAAGCATATGCATGATCAATTTGTCGACCTGCTTGACATCATGACACCTAAATCTTCCGTTGGGATTAAGCAGACAACAGTTAGCTCTCTTAATTTGTTGCTGGCCTTCGGGAGAGTGTGATGAAAGAGGAGATACATCGTGATTCCATGCTAGTATTAGGATAGCGACTGTTTGCGTCCCCGCGGGGCTAAAATGCGTTAGGAACCAGGTCCAGCGGCTCGAGGCATATTGACTGGGCCATCCGCGGAGAAGCGACGTATATTTGCGTATGGGATGCGTCGCGGCGGACGTCCCAAGTGACCGCTCGCTTTTCCACCGGGCCTGTCTGGCATCGAGCAATAGGGTTGTATCGAGCGCATCGCTTCGGCGGTCATCTCTTCCGCGTCTGCGCTGCAGCCTTCGTCATCAATGTCGCGGCTGCCTCTTCTGCACGCGCACTGGCAGGTGGCGGCTGGGCTTCTGCGCCCATCAATGGCATCGTGTCTCGCGGGCGCCCGGCCTTAAAAGTCGACCAACACCGTTCCTGCCAATGCCCACACCAGCGACACCCCCACTCCCACCCCTCATCGCCGCGCGCTACCACATAACAATGGGAAAGAAGAAGCACGACTCCGAAGCATCCGGCAGCGGCACCAAGAAGGCGGAGCGGACGCACAGGGTGCCGCTGCTCGTCGATGTGGCGCGGTTCATGTAGAAGAACTGGACGCCGTGCGCGGCTGGTGGGACGTGCACCTTCCTGGCGGCGGCTGGCGGCTCAGCCACCTCCGGGTGCATGTTCCGCCTGTGCCTACGCGCGAGACAGCCAGGATCGCCGAGATCCGGCGCAGGCGGCGGCTGGCGGCTCGGCCACCTCCGGGTGCATGTTCCGTCTGTGCCTACGCGCGAGCCAGCCAGGAGCGCCGAGATCCGGTGCAGGAGGCGGTACCTACTGCCGGACCTTAGCGTCGATCCCGCCTTCGCCGTCGACTTCGAAAGCTGGCGCTCCTGGCACAAGACCGAGAAGAATTCCAAGAGGCAGGTGGGCTTCCTCGATGATAGGGACGCCTCGTCATCGAACACATCAGCCGCCGGCGCCTCCATAGGACGATGACGACAACGACGTGCTGGCCAATCACAACGAGTAGGCCAAGGAAGACAGTGACGACTATGTCACCTGGATTTTCCACGAATAGCAGGCGGCCATGGCGGAGGGCCGAGAGTTCAAGTACCCGGCGATGATGATGGACGACGAGATCGAGAGGCTCGACGTCGTCATCTCGGAGGTGGACCGATCGGGGCAGCCACCGCTGCCTCGGTACGCCACTGGCATCATGCCGTCGGGCCTCACGGAGGAAGAGGCCCTACGACGGGCGCTCGAGGACTCGGCCCCGCAACCGCAACAACCGCCTCCACCTCTGCCGTACAGTCCGTGGGCGGCTCCACCTCCACCACTGGCGTGGGCTGCTCCACCTCCACCACCCGCGTGGGCTGCTCAACCTCCACCACCGGCGTGGGCTGCTCCACCTCCACCACCACTGGCGGCACCGGCGTATGTTTCGCCGGTTCCCAACTGGCCGTGACCGGTACCAGATTTCGTCGTGATCGACGACGACGAGTAGGCGTAGGCTTTTATATTTTTATTTTCCTTTCTTTACTATGTAAATTATATTTTATGTTGAAAAAATGCAAAATCGAAAAAATGCGTTGTGCCGCTGAAGACACCCGACGCAAACGTACGCGCGGTTGATTTTGATAATTTAGACCGACGAAACGCGTCACATTTTAAGCGTCCGATTTGCGTCGTTCGTCCTAAGGCTATTTGTAATCTGAGACAGTGAGGCAATGATTTTGTATGTACGTAGGACACGCGCGTGAAATGCATCTGTGTTAGTAGTAGTACGTATCGCCGGTCTACTGATCCAACGAGCAACACGCACGGAACCGGCCAATTGATTGGGGATGATTAAGTACTGAAGCAATGTACCGTGCTAGCTAAAGCCTATCCATGTAAAATATATGTTAGAGGTCGTTTAGTATCCATCATTTGAGCCTGGAATCCTGGAATTCATTTTGGAATTCCATAGCTGGGCTGTTTGGTTGCCACAGAATTATGCTGTCATTTCATTTAGGAATTCTAGCAAAATGACTCCATGGGTAAACATGATTCCAAGCTGAAACCTGTCAATTGCAATTTTCTATGGAAGCCTCTACACATTCAATATTGAATTCTGCTGTCATTTGCAATTCCTGTGGCAACCAAACAAGTGTATATTTCTGAAATTACAATGTAAATGAAATGAATACATGTATTCATTTTCAAATGCTCAAACGAAATGAAAGCCTGGCTTCCAAACGACCTCTTAGTGCAAACGTACCAGCGCTGTAAATGCTCGTTGTGTAAAAGAAATTGAAACTTCACGTATAGTATACACGGTAATGTTGCAATGATTTACTGATGTACGTTTGTGTATACACACACATACCGTAGAGTCGTCAGAAGTACAATGTAACGTTGCGACATTGGATTTGACACTGCTTGCCCAATGATGCGACGGCCGTGCTTCTAGAGGGGCGACCCTACCTAGCGGTCGAGCGCTCCCTTCTACCCGAGCGGTCGTTTTTTGTCGTTTCCGAAAACGGAATTCCAAGCGATTTTGCTGACACTGCTTGCCCAATGATGCGACGGCCGTGCTTCTAGAGGGGCGCTCCCTTCTACCCGAGCGGTCGTTTTTTGTCGTTTCCGAAAACGGAATTCCAAGCGATTTTGCTGTTTCCATTTCTGGGTGCACGCGACGCGGGGCAAAATTAAACTGCAAAGAAAAGGGTTCAAACCCAGGACCTCCTGAAGAGCACAGGCGGGCCAAACAGTGGTGACAACCAACTAAGCTACCAATTGTTTGTGTTGTCTATGTAGACGTACCTCTATTTATACTTAAGTTAAACACGGCTGAGATAACAAATAGAAAACACGGTCTCAACTAAAAAAATCCAGATAGCAAACCATGAAACTAGAATCCATGTTGATATATATTGACAACTTTTTATTAGCTTAAAATTTATCGACCCCTTTACCCGTTATTTATCAACAGTAAATATGAAAAATTATCGATCCGAAAAACTAATTTAACTTAGAATATTATAAGGACATTTTTAGCTCACACTTTATCAACCACTATACTTATTATTTATCAACGGTAAATGTAAAAAGTTATCAACCCGAAAAGCTAATTTAATTTAAAATACTGTTGAGGATATTTTTAGCTCATAATTTATCAACCCCTATGTTCGTTATTTAGCAATAGCAAATGTGAAGAGTTATCAACCCGAAAAGCTAAATTCATTTATAATATTTAAAAAACCTTTTTAGCTCTCAAATTTATCAACCCCTCCGCCCGTTATTCATCAATGCTAAATGTGAAAAGTTATCGATCCGAAAAGTTAATGTAATTTAGAATATATTGGGAACATTTTTGGCTCACAATTTATCAACCGCTATGCCTATTATTTATCAAAAGTAAATGTGAAAACTTATCGACCCGAAAACCTAATTTTATTTAGAATATTTTTTGGAACATTTTTAGCTCATAATTTATCAACCCTCTATTCGTTATTTAGCAATGGCAAATGTGAAGAGTTACCAACCCGAAAAGCTAATTTTATTTAAAATATTTTAGAAACATTTAGCTCACAATTTATCAACCCCTCTGCCCATTATTTATCAACGCTAAATGTGAAAAATTACCTATCCCAAAATCTAATTAAGTTGAAAGTGATGTTTATTTGAGTTGCAAGTGTACTTATTTGAGTTGCAAGTGGTAGTTCATTTAAGTTGCAAGTAGTTCTCCCACCCGTTATTTTTTTCCCTCTTAAAAACCACTAGCCCAATAAAGGGAATTAAAAAAAATAGTCCAAATAACATGATTTTTTATACAAAAGTAACAACAATATGGAAAAAAATGATACTGAATTTCTAAAAGGGAATTGTACAAAGGGAATTGAAAAAAAATTGCATAGCTAGGTAAAATTTGGAATATATTTATAACATATACATATTCGATAGTACAAAAGAAACCTGTCTCTGTTTCTAACAACAAAGACTATTGGCTCATATGGTTAGCCCGTTTTGCGCGTGGGGTAAAGAGGTTGCGGGTTCGAATCTCCGCGGAGCATACAATTTTTTCTGGTGTGGGCGCGAAACGACGGCGGTCGAATACGAAAAAACGTGATAGACGCAAGCGGTATTCGCGAGAGAAACTGACCGCGCTGGCGCGGTCGACCGCGAGAGCTAGCCGTGGAAAAACTGAGGCAAGGAAAAATGGCTTCAAAATGGGTCCCTTCATTGGGCTGCCAATTTAATTGTACGGCCTGCATTCTGGACCAAAAAGAATCAGGTCAGATTGGGCCTTTGACGGCACTAGATCCGTAGTAGAGATCGTAATTAAGCTTCTCCTAGGAGCAACCTTGGTATATTCTTCCAATAATAAAATACTACACAAATAAATCTTTGGAGCTAAAATGAAAACATATCAAACAAATGATAACTAGACTTAAACTGATTAAGTAAAAAGGGTTGGGGTCTTAATGATTGGGTGGGAAACATGAGACTCTATTGGTCCTAATCATCCAATCAAATACGGTGTCACCAAAACACAATCCCTTTTAGACTGATCATAGTGGGGAGTAACTTAGACTAGTAACATATGCCATGTTTAGTCTAGGTTACTACCTTCATAGTGGGCACTAACTTATATGTGGTGTCTGATACGTCTCAAACGTATCTATAATTTCTTATGTTCCATGCTACTTTTATGATGATACTCACATGTTTTATACATATTATATGTCATTATTATGCATTTTCCGGCACTAACCTATTGACGAGATGCCGAAGAGCCGATTCTTGTTCTACTGCTGTTTTTGGTTTCAGAAATCCTACAAAGGAAATATTCTCGGAATTGGACGAAATCAACGCCCAGGGTCTTATTTTTCCACGAGGCGACGCCACACTAGGGCGGCGCGGCCCAGGCCCTGGTCGCGCGGCCCTAGCGTGTGGGTCACTCGTGACGCCCCCGACTCTACCCTTCCGCCTACTTAAAGCCTTCGTCGCGAAACCCCCAGTACCGAGAGCCACGATACGGAAAACCTTACAGAGACGCCGCCGTCGCCAATCCCATCTCGGGGGATTCAGGAGATCGCCTCCGGCACCTCGCCGGAGAGGGGAATCATCTCCCGGAGGTCTCTTCATCGCCATGATCGCCTCCGGATCGATGTGTGAGTAGTTCACCCCTGGACTATGGGTCCATAGTAGTAGCTAGATGGTTGTCTTCTCCTCATTGTGCTATCATTGTTAGATCTTGTGAGCTGCCTATCATGATAAAGATCATCTATTTGTAATGCTACATGTTGTGTTTGTTGGGATCCGATGAATATGGAATACTATGTTATGTTGATTATCAATCTATCATCTATGTGTTGTTTATGATCCTGCATGCTCTCCGTTTCTAGTAGAGGCTCTGGCCAAGTTGATACTTGTAACTCCAAGAGGGAGTACTTATGCTCGATAGTGGATTCATGCCTCCATTTAATGCGGGACGAGTGACGAGAAAGTTCTAAGGTTGTGGATGTCTTGTTGCCACTAGGGATAAAACATCAATACTTTGTCTAAGGATATTTGTGTTGATTACATTACGCACCATACTTAATGCAATTGTCTGTTGTTTGCAACTTAATACTTGGAAGGGGTGCGGATGCTAACCCGAAGGTGGACTTTTAGGCATAGATGCATCGTTGGATAGCGGTCTATGTACTTTGTCGTAATACCCTGATTAAATCTCATAGTACTCATCATGATATATGTATGTGCATTGTTATGCCTTCTTTATTTGTCAATTGCCCAACTGTAATTTGTTCACCCAACATCTATTTATCTTATGGGAGAGACACCACTAGTGAAATGTGGACCCCGGTCCATTCTTTACATCTGAAATACAATCTCTCGCAATTGTTCGTTCTTGTTCTTCGCAAACAAACATCATCATCCACACTATACATCTAATCCTTTGTTTACAGCAAGCTGGGTGAGATTGACAACCTCACTATTACGTTGGGGCAAAGTACTTTGATTGTGTTGTGCGGGTTCCACGTTGGCGCCGGAATCCCTGGTGTTGCGCCGCACTACACTCCGCCACCAACAACCTTCACGTGTTCCTTGACTCCTACTGGTTCGATAACCTTTGTTTCTTACTGAGGGAAACTTACTGCTGTGCGCATCACACCTTTCTCTTGGGGTTCCCAACGGACGTGTCGACTGCACGCCATCAAGTAAAATTTCTGGCGCCGTTGCCGGGGAATTGAAGAAAAGTTACATCACAAAGATTTCTAACTCCCACGTCAACTACACGCCAGCAATAAAATTTATGGCGCCGTTGCCGGGGAGATCAAGACACGTTGCAAGGGGAGTCTCCCACATCCAATCTCTTTATTTTGTTTTTTTCTTGCTTTGTTTTACTTTATTTACTGCTTTGTTTGCTCTTATATCAAAAACACAAAAAAATTAGTTGCTAGTTTTACTTTATTTACTGTCTTGTTCTCCATATTAAAAACACACAAAAATTAGTTACTTGCATTTACTTTATTTACCTTTTGTTTATTTCATCATGTTTCCTCCTAAGTACGCTCTAAAAGACATACCGGTGGGACGAGGGTATATAATTGGAAGAGATAATATAGAAGATTTTTTCACTCATGTTAGTACATCTGAAGATTTTGAAGATAGACACTTGGTAGAACTTGCTCCTACTTATGAAATTGCCGCCACTTCTTTAGTACACATGTTGGAAACTAAATTTGTTAATCTCAATCCTATTATTCAACACATGTTTCTTACACTCTGTGATATGGAGGAAGGAGAAAAGAAAGATTTTGTCTTAGAAACCCTTCTTAAAGAATTTGGTGGTGTAGCAAGAGAGGCTAGAAAGGTCTTTATTAAATATAAGATGCTTGGCTCTTATACCAACTTTGCTAGTATCCTTGAAAAAATGGAAAAAGATAGATTAAAGTACACTAATAAAGTTAATTGCGAAGGGGAGATTAAGACATCAATACCTTGTAAGCTCCTAGGAATGCATGAAGCTCTAGAAAATAACTATGGTTGGCTTGTTCCTGAAAATTTGTTTGATGAGAATAGCAAGCCTAAGAATAATGAAAAAGGAGCCTCTGAAACTTACATAGATAAAATACAATGCATAGTTGAGAAAACTCCAAACCTCTCTGTTGATGCTTCATCTCTCGATAATACTTGATTCACACTTTCTGCGCCTAGCTGAAAGGTGTTAAAGAAAAGCGCTTATGGGAGACAACCCATTATTTTACTTCTACACTTTGTTTTATATTTGAGTCTTGGAAGTTGTTACTACTGTAGCAACCTCTCCTTATCTTTATTTTATTGCATTGTTGTGCCAAGTAAAGTCTTTGATAGTAAAGTCAATACTAGATTTGGATTGCTGCGCAGGAACAGATTTCTTGCTGTCACGAAATTGAGCCGCCCCTGCTGTAGAAAATTTATTAAAATCTGCCAATTTACGTGCGTGATCCTCAGATAGGTACGCAACTTTCATTAAATTTGGGCATTTTCATCTGAGCAAGTTTGGTGCCTCTACAAAATTCGTCTTTACGGACTGTTCTGTTTTGACAGATTCTGCATTTTATTTCGCATTGTCTGTTTTGCTATGTTTGATGGATTTCTTTGTTCCATTAACTTTCATCAGCTTTGTGCAATGTCCAGAAGTATTAAGAATGATTATGTCACCTCTGAATATATGAATTTTCAATTATGCACTAACCCTCTAATGAGATTGTTTTGAGTTTGGTGTGGAGGAAGTTTCCAAGGGTCAAGAGAGGAGGATGATACAATATGATCAAGAAGAGTGAAAAGTCTAAGTTTAGGGATGCCCCCGTGGTTCATCCCTGCATATTTTAAGAAGACTCAAGCATCTAAGCTTGGGGATTCCCAAGGCATCCCTTCTTCATCGACAACTTATCAGGTCACCTCTAGTGAAACTATATTTTTATTCCGTCACATCTTATGTGCTTTACTTGGAGCGTCTGTTTGTTTTTATTTTTGTTTTTGTTTGAATAAAATCGGATCCTAGCATTCTTTGTTTGGGAGAGAGACACGCTCCGCTGTTTCGTATGAACACACATTTTCTTAGCTTTATTCTTAATGTTCATTGCGAAGGTTGAACTACTTCATTCATTGTTATATGGTTGGAAACGGAAAATGCCGCATGTGGTAAATGGTATAATGTCTTGAATAATTTGATACTTGAAAATTGTTGTGCTCATATAGATCATGTTTAAGCTCTTGCATCATGTACTTTGCACCCATTAATGAAGAACTACATAGAGCTTGTTAAAATTTGGTTTGCATGATTGGTCTCTAGAGTCTAGATATTTTCCGGTTAAGGTGTTTGAACAACAAGGAGACGATGTAAAGTCTTATAATGCTTACAATATGTTCATATGTGAGTCTTGCTGTACCGTTTTATACTTGAGTTTGCTTCAAACAACCTTGCTAGCCTAGCCTTGTATTGAGAGGAGTTCTTCTCGTGCATCCAAATCCTTGAGCCAATAACCATGCCATTTTTGTCCACCATACCTACCTACTACATGGTATTTCTCTGCCATTCTAAAGTACATTACTTGAGTGCTACCTTTAAAAATTCTATTCTTTGCCTTTGCAATATATAGCTCATGGGAAAATAGCCTTAAAAACTATTGTGGTGAAGAATATGTAGCTATGTGTCTTATTTCTTAATAAGTTGCTTGTTGAGCGGTAACCATGTTTCTGGGGACGCCATCAACTTTTACCTTTGTTGAATATCATGTGAGTTGCTATGCATGTTCGTCTTGTCCGAAGTAAGGGCGATTTTCATGATCAAATGGTTTGAGTATGCATATTGTTAGAGAAGAACATTGGGCCGCTAACTAAAGCCATGATTCATGGTGGAAGTTTCAGTTTGGACAATTAATCCTCAATCTCTTATGAGAATATTATCTGTTGTTGAATGCTTATGCATTAAAAGAGGAGTCCATTGTCTGTTGTCTATGTTGTCCCGGTATGGATGTCTAAGTTGAGAATAATCAAAAAGCGAGAAATCCAATGCGAGCTTTCTCCTTAGACCTTTGTACAGGCGGCATAGAGGTACCCCTTTGTGACACTTGGTTGAAACATATGCTATGCAATGATACTTCATGTTAATCCAAGCTAATTAGGACAAGGTGCGAGCACTATTGGTATACTATGCATGAGGCTTGCAACTTATAGGATGTCTTATACATAACACATATGCTTTATTACTACCGTTGACAAAATTGTTTCTTGTTTTCAAAATGAAAAGCTCTAGCACAAATATAGTAATCCATGCTTCCCTCTGCGAAGGGCCATTCTTCTACTTTATTGTTGAGTCAGCACCTATTCCTTCTATCTTAGAAGCAAACACTTGTATCAACTGTGTGCATTGATTCTTACATGTTTACCTATTGCACTTGTTATATTACTTTGTGTTGACAATTATCCATGAGATATATATGTTGAAGTTGAAAGCAAGCTGCTGAAACTTATATCTTCCTTTGTGTTGTTTCAAAGCTTTCTACTAAGAATCTATTGCTTTATGAGTAACTCTTATGCAAGTCTTATTGATGCTTGTCTTGAAAGTATTATTCATGAAAATTCTTTGCTATATGATTCATTTGTTTACTCATTATCTTCGCCATTGCTTTGAATCGCTGCATTCATCTCATATGCTTTACAATAGTATGATCAAGATTATGATAGCATGTCACTTCAGAAATTATTCTTGTTATCGTTTACCTACTCGAGGGCGAGTAGGAACTAAGCTTGGGGATGCTTGATACGTCTCAAACGTATCTATAATTTCTTATGTTCCATGCTACTTTTATGATGATACTCACATGTTTTATACACATTATATGTCATTATTATGCATTTTCCGGCACTAACCTATTGACGAGATGCCGAAGAGCCAGTTGCTGTTGTTCTGCTGTTTTTGGTTTCGAAATCCTACAAAGGAAATATTCTCGGAATTGGACGAAATCAACGCCCAGGGTCTTATTTTTCCACGAAGCTTCCAGAAGACCGAGGGAGAAACGAAGTGGGGCCACGAGGCGACGCCACACTAGGGCGGCGCGGCCCAGGCCCTGGCCGCGCGGCCCTAGCTGGTGTCGATTTTTTCGGGTGAGAGAAGAGTGTGGGAGGAAGAGATGCTGAAGTGGGGCAAATGGGGACCCACACACCAGGGTGGCGCGCCCCCCTTGCTGGCCGAACCGGCCTATGGGGTGCCACCCTGGGATGCCCCACTGGTCATCCCCAGGTGCTCCCAGGTGCATTTTCAAAAAATAGGACCAACGGTATAATTTTTGTGAATTTTTGAAAACTTTGAAAAATGCACATTTCTGGGTATTAAGTTTATTATTACTGGCCAGGAAATTTTTTGAAATCTCTAATTAACTAAGGAACTTTACAAAACAAAAGTGCTACAGCAAGTAGAACAAGTGGAGTAAGAAAGAGATGTTGTTTACCTCCTCTATGCATATAAAAAGTATTTGTTAACAAGGTTGATCAAGTCTTGCCACCAAATAAATTTTACATAGCATAAGTGTAAGGGTACATTGCCCCTATGTGTGGTTTTGGTAATTAATGACAACCCCTATGGACTAATGTTTTCATTGAGTTTATATGAAGGAATATTCCATAGGTACTACTTGTATTCCATGTGTTGGATTCAAGTATGGATGCCATGAAGATAAAGGTATACCTTGGGTATTGGCATCAAGATCATCGGTTATGAAGATACATATGT
>NC_061508.1:154337268-154377910 GCF_022539505.1 Lolium rigidum
GAAAACAGCGTTAGTCCGTGTTAGTTGCATCCAAAATACACAAATTAGAGGCAAAACAATAGCAAAAGTGTTCGGGAAAGTAGATACGTTTTGGACGTATCAACGACTCACTCTCTTTAGCCAGGAAGATTCAATCCCACTCATATCTTCTCATCCGCCATTTGATGCTGACCGTCAGCCAACCGAGGTAAATTTTCCCTTCATACTCTCATTGTGCTGTTTCTCTTGATTAATGTAACTGCCATTCTTCTTACTTGCGTACTTTGACAAATCCTCATAGCTCCTGAATGCTTGCAAGACCTGTCGAACGATACCTCCGAGAGAAGAGATTCCTCAGCCCCGTAGGATCTCATACGGAAGAAAACGCAAGCTCAAAAGATGAACTCGATGACCCAATGAATCCTGAAGCTGTTTTTATCAATCCACAAACTTCAGCCGATGACATTAGCGACACTGCGGGATCAACGCATGATGATGACGCTGATCGTGCTGCCTTTGTTGATGCAGCTGCGGAGGAGGTGAAGCACTTCCTTCGAAGAGACCATCCGGCGGCTTCGTCGACAAAGACGATCTTTTCGATCTGTAAGTCTCTGCTTCTTTTCTTAGAATTGTGTTCTGGCTTTATCATCCGTATCTTCTTTTAACTTTGCCAGTTTTTACTTTCGTAGTGACGAGGGAATCTTCGAGCCTCCGTCCAAGAAGGCCAAATCTTGTGCCGTTCTGCCGAACCCCGCAGCTTCCGAGGCTTCAGCCCCTGCCGTGGCTCCGACAGTCCAGATGTCGACTGCCTCTTCCCTTTCCAAGGGGAAGGATATTCCTTCGGCAGCCGCAGCTTCTCCTTCAGGGAAGCCTGTAAGTCTTTTTCTGTTCCAACACATGATCTCCTGAATGAACCTCGATTAAACTAATAGTTCTTCATCTGATAACTGTTTTTCCTTATTTCTTAAGGACTCGCGAGCTGTCATAACTTATTTAGAAACTTTCGCCTCCCAATACATTTCTTTGGAAGTTGACAAGGCTCAACTGCGAAAGGAGGTCAAGTCTTCTTCCTCGAAGTTGGAGGGCGCAATAAAAATGGCTGCCGAAGCTCGCCAGGAAGTCGACTCCTTAAAGGAGGAGCTCGAGAGGCTGAAGAGGAGGCTGAAGGATGAAGAGGCATCCAGGCTAGCCGCTGAAGCTCGGGCGATTGAAAAGGATGATCTTCTTCACCAATCCTCCCTAGCCCTGCTCAGTAACTCTCTTTTTGCTCCCTTATTGGTTATTGCTTTGCGAATTCAATCCCTCTGTTAACGAGCTTCTCTTGTTTCGCACTTCACAGAGGCTGCTGATATCCCTATCGAGGCTCTCGATAAGCACCCGAACAATTCTCCGGCAAATGCTCTGACGATGACCCTTGCTTCTCACCAGCTCGTTCAGGACCTCCTCCAGAAGGGCAAGGGAGCCATGGCGCGGATGCATTCGATGATTTTCCCCAAGATCAATGAAGACAAGACTTTGGAGCAACTGATCGATGCTTTTGTCGTCAACACGAAGGAGGTTATCGAGGTATTCAAACGTACTTCGCGTACCTATGGCGCCCTCCTAGCCTTCCAGCTTATGATGGGCCATGGCTTCAGAGCTAATATTGAAGAGATGTCCAAAGAGCTGCCGAAAGAGCAAGATGGGCAATTTGTCGACCTGGGTGTCTTTAAAACCTCGACTCTTAAGTGTGCTCGCCAGCTCCTTGAGCTGGTTTCGGTAAAGAAATCTTCAGTTGGTCCAAGTTTGTCAAACCAGACTGTTCGCACACGAACACGTCGCCGTGTACCCTCGATGCCGAGCGCGGTGCGCGGCAGCACGCGCCGAGGGAGGCTCGCCGGAAGCGCGATACGCAAGACAGTCCAGCGAGCGCTTTTGTAGACCCGAAACCCCGCTCGCCCGGGAGGGACCCCGTCAGGGCTTGCGGCGGCTATATGGGCTGCCCTAGGTCGGCCTAACCGCCCCTAGGACCTCGTGGATTCGCAGCCTCCAATCCTGAAGAACAACGAAGAACGAGAAGAAAGATACAAGGGGAGAGAGATAAAAGTAGATGAACACGAAAAAGTAGTAGATGTGTTTGTTCGATTGGTGTTAGTTCAATCGGCCATCACCCCTCATGTATATAAAGGGCGGCTGGACTTCCCGTGCAAGATGGAGGGTTGGATTCACGTCCAAAACCCTAGTTTGAGTCCAATTCGGATGGCTTGGACCGAACTTTCCAAAACTGTTCGGTTTAAAACTTGCAGTACATTGCGTGGCAACTTTGAGGCAGTAAATGACCTCAAATCAAAATATTGTACACAACTAAGTTGTTCGCCTCGAAAAAACGAAGAACTTTCATGTTGACCACTTTTCCATCCGAGTTCATCTTGATCGCTCAATAGAGGTAGCAAGAAAAACGATCAATCCCGACGTTTTCGCCTGTGCGCCAACTCCGCTCGCGCCCTACCTTACAGGCCTCTATGGTCGGGCGCCCCACCTTCGGTAATTTGAGTTCCAGCAGTATTTTAGCTCCACAAATCGCATACTAACTCGGATCGCGATGACTCAAAAACCAAAGTTGCTTGTTTCGACGAGACGCACAACTTTCGTTTGTACCACTTCTTCATTTGAGGTCATGTTAAATGAGCTCTAGTGGAAGCCTTCATATATCGATCCTCGAGATCACCTCTGACTTCTAGCATAATCGGCTATCAAGCCGGATCATGGCACAACTTGGAATGGTGGACATGGTGTCTCCTAAATGAGTAACATATCTGTCACGCCGAACACCGAATTATGTTCTTGATTAGCCATCGGCCCAAAACGAGTATCAACACATGCCCCCCTGTTTTCTGGCAGAGCTTGCATGCCAGAAAATAACTTTCTCCACCTTTTGCCCAGGACGATGTTGATGTGTGTAGTTGACACGTCCGTTGGGAACCCCAAGAGGAAGGTGTGATGCGCACAGCAGCAAGTTTCCCTCAGTAAGAAACCAAGGTTTAATCGAACCAGTAGGAGTCAAGAAGCACGTTGAAGGTTGATGGCGGCGGGATGTAGTGTGGCGCAACACCGGAGATTCCGGCGCCAACGTGGAACCCGCACAACACAACCAAAGTACTTTGCCCCAACGAAACAGTGAGGTTGTCAATCTCACCGGCTTGTCTGTAACAAAGGGTTAACCGTATTGTGTGGAAGATGATTGTTTGCAAGAACAGTAAAGAACAAGTATTGCAGCAGATTTGTATTTCAGTATAAAAGAATGGACCGGGGTCCACAGTTCACTAGAGGTGTCTCTCCCATAAGATAAAAGCATGTTGGGTGAACAAATTACAGTCGGGCAATTGACAAATAGAGAGGGCATAACAATGCACATACATGTCATGATAAATATAGTGAGATTTAATTGGGCATTACGACAAAGTACATAGACCGCTATCCAGCATGCATCTATGCCTAAAAAGTCCACCTTCGAGTTATCGTCCGAACCCCTTCCGGTATTAAGTCGCAAAACAACGGACAATTGCATTAAGTATGGTGCGTAATATAATCAATAACTACATCCTCGGACATAGCATCAATGTTTTATCCCTAGTGGCAACAGCACATCCATCACCTTAGGGGTTTCTGTCACTCCCCCAGATTCACGGAGACACGAACCCACTATCGAGCATAAATACTCCCTCTTGGAGTTAATAGCGAAAACTTGGCCAGAGCCTCTACTAATAACGGAGAGCATGCAAGATCTTAAACAACACATAGGTAATAACTTGATAATTAACATAACATAGTATTCTCTATCCATCGGATCCCGACAAACACAATATATAGCATTACAGATAGATGATCTTGATCATGTTAGGCAGCTCACAAGATCCAACAATGAAGCACAATGAGGAGAAGACAACCATCTAGCTACTGCTATGGACCCATAGTCCAGGGGTGAACTACTCACTCATCACTCCGGAGGCGACCATGGCGGTGAAGAGTCCTCCGGGAGATGAATCCCCTCTCCGGCGGGGTGCCGGAGGAGATCTCCAGAATCCCCGAGATGGGATTGGCGGCGGCGGCGGCGTCTCGATAGGTTTTCCGTATCGTGGCACTCGGTGCGGGGGTTTCGCGACGGAGGCTATTTGTAGGCGGAAGGGCAGGTAAAGAGGCGGCACGAGGGGCCCACACCACGGGCCGGCGCGGCCGGGGCTCGGGCCGCGCCGCCCTGGTGTGTCGCCACCTCGTGGCCCCACTTCGACTCTCCCTCGGTCTTCCGGAAGCTTCGTGGCAAAATAGGACCCCGGGCGTTGATTTCGTCCAATTCCGAGAATATTTCATTACTAGGATTTACGAAACCAAAAACAGCGAGAAAACAACAAGCGGCTCTTCGGCATCTTGTTAATAGGTTAGTTCCAGAAAATGCACGAATATGACATAAAGTGTGCATAAAACATGTAGATATCATCAATAATGTGGCATGGAACATAAGAAATTATCGATACGTCGGAGACGTATTAGATGTCAACACTCCATCGGCCATTGGTTCCCAGGACAATAATTTTATATCGGCTATTTATGTTCAGGGTGGTCGCCACCTTGGTAGAACTTCTTCAAATAATCACCTTTGAGAACAACCGCTTCATCTTAACGATTGATGGATATCCCAAATACTTTCAAGTACATCTCCCATAGCGATCCTTGCTTGATCTTCATCCAAGCACTTCAAAAGAATACCGTCAACTGTTCGGCGATAAAGCTTATTGTCCATTAATGCACACTTAAAAGCCATCTGCCGAACAGCTATGTCCGTCCTCTTGCTAGGATCCTGCAAATATTCAACAATATGTCTTTCTAATCTTCTTGTTTACCTCCCCCCTTGGAAAGGAGTCGTCCTCGACTCTAAAGTGTCTTCATCTCCTTGACGTGGCATCCTATCCTTGATGTTGATGATGTACTTGGTCTTGAGGGTCGTACCGTTGAAGTTCATGAAGCACATGTGTTGGTCCGTGGCGATGGTTGTTGGTCGTCCATGTAGTTGAATGTTCTCCCTAAGCAACAATGTATGCATGTGTGAAGCATTAACCGTTCGAGAGCATGGCTTGCATTGATCTAAAGGATTGACTCTAGCTACCACATCAAAAGTTGGAGCATGGGTATAGGGGTTGGAAGTGGACTTAGCTTGAAAACAAATGGGGCGTTGTATGCATTGAAGCTCGATGTCTCTCATCATCTTGTTGTCATGGTGGTGTGTGGAGAGCATGGTAAGTGTCTTGTCTCGTCCCTTCTGCTTGGCGTTGAGGCGGGTAGCATGACGAAGTACATGTTCTTGTATGATAACTCTTGTGTCTTCATGTAGTTTCTTCATGGTGATGGCGCGCTTGTCGGAGTCCATGTTGGTGCTCTCATGAATAATTGGATGTGGGTTGTGGCTTCCGAACAAGAACTTGGGTAAAAGCAACTTTCGCATAGAAGATTTGGGCATGCCAATTTTCTTTGCATTGGACAAGAAATCATCATGCGAATGGAAATCAACAAATTCTTTTTCCGCGGAAAACTTGGCAAAAAGGGGAACAAAAATTGTGTCGGTGTAGTCAACCTTTTGTAGGACAAGGAGTGATGTATAGTGAAGTCTCATTTGCAAGTCACAAAAAGGGTGTTGTGTAGCGTTGTCCTAAACAAACGGAACATTCAATAGGCAATCAATGGTGCTAATATTTTTCATGAAGCGAGTATGGAAAATGGGAATGGCATGGAAACGTCGAGCTTGGGCAATTGTGGTTGGCGTGTGCCGCTTATGTATATCCCCAAAGGTCGAATAATTCACTTCAATGCCAATAGAGGAAATCGCAAATCCAAAGGAAATCAACTTTTTGTGTGCCGACGGCCATAAGATGCATAAGGTCTCTCTCACATATATAATATGGTCATTGAGATTCATGGGACACATGAGGATATCATCAAGGCCACTTTTGTCAATAAGATGTTTCAAGAGATGTTGCATAAGACGTAAAACGAGTGACGAAACAAAGGAACAACCCAAAGGCATGACAAGAATTGTTGGAACCACACGTGGGCTAAGGACTTCATGAACATACCCGTGTGCTTGACAATCATGAGTAGGACGTTGCATTTCCTCTTGTTTGTCGGTTTTGGTGTGGTGAGTGGTACCTTTTGGTAGTGTGGCGCCTTGCATGAAGTCGATGTTGTGCTCTATGCCTTGAAGCGATGGTAGTCCATGAGGAAGCTCGTCGGGGAAGACATCTTGGAATTCCTTCAAAAGAGACAACAAAGACGAAGGAAGTGTTGTTAAGTTGTTAGTCTCCGAGGGTGGCCCCTTGCAAATGAGCACATAGTGCAATTTGGTGGATGGGTTGTGGTGCACTTCTCTCATCTCACTCTTGGTAGCTATGAGGACACTCTTCATCTCACTCACATATGGCTTGTGGCGCTCACTCTCTCCTTTTGGTGGGTCACTCTCTCAGCGCTCCTCTCACTAGTGATAGTAGCTTCCTTATCCCTCGCTAAAGCCTTTGCATTGTCCGCAATTACTTGGCTAGGAGTCATTGGGCGTAGGATGAAGGTCTTGTCGCCGACCTTGAAGCTATAGGCATTTGTGTAGCCATCATGGTTTGCTCTTTTGTCATATTGCCAAGGGCGACCAAGTAGCATGTGTCATACCATCGTAGGCACTACATCACACTCAACGGTGTCTGATGACCCACAAGAATAGGGGATCGCAACAGTCTTCGAGGGAAGTAAAACCCAATTTATTGATTCGACACAAGGGGAGCCAAAGAATATTTGTAAGCCTTAACAGCGGAGTTGTGAATTCAGCTGCACCTGGAAACAGACTTGCTCGCAATAGTTTATCAGTAGCAACAGTTTTATAGCGAGTAGAAGTAGTGAAATATAAGCGACGAGTGTAATAAAGACAGCATCGGTGACTATAGTAAACAACAAGATTAAAATACTCGTAGGCATAGGGATGGATGAACAGGCAGCTGCATGGATAAGATAACTCATGTAATAATCAAGACAAGGCATTTGCAGATATAATAAAACAGTATCCAAGTACTAAATAACCATAGGCATGTGTTCCGCATATAGTCGTACGTGCTCGCAATGAGAAACTTGCACAACATCTTTTGTCCTACCAGCCGGTGGCAGCCGGGCCTCTAGGGAAACTACTGGTAATTAAGGTACTCCGTTTAATAGAGCACCGGAGCAAAGCATTAACACTCCGTGAACACATGTGATCCTCATATCACAGCCTTCCCCTCCGGTTGTCCCAATTTCTGTCACTTTGGGGCCTCCGGTTCCGGACAGCAATATGTGTATACAACTTGCAGGTAAGATCATAAAACAATGAATATCATCATGAATCAATAACATGTTCAGATCTGAAATCATGGCACTCGGGCCCTAGTGACAAGCATTAAGCATAACAAGTTGCAACAATGTCATAAAAGTACCAACAACGGATACTAGGCACCATGCCCTAACAATCTTATGGCTATTACATGAACAATCTCATCCAATCCCTACCATCCCCTACAGCCTACAGCGGGGATTTACTCACAAATGGATGGGGTAAGCATGGATGGTCGATGGAGAGGCGTTGGTGGTAATGATGACGATGATCTCCTCCAATTCCCCGTCCCGGCAGGGTGCCAGAACGGAGTTTCTGATCCCGAGATTGGGTTTCGCGATGGCGGCGGAGTTCTGGATGTCTTCTGGCAAATTGGTCGAACCCCCGTGCGTTTTTAGGTCAAGGGCTTTAAGTAGTCCAGAGGGGAGCGTCGGGGGCTGGCCGAGGCGGCGTCACCATAGGGCGGTGCGGCCCAGGGGCCCACCGCGCCGCCATGTGGTGTGCGCATCTCGTGGCCCCCCTCTGTCTCGTCTTCTGGCTCCGTAAGTCTTCTGTGAAAATAGGCCCATTGCAATTATTTCTGGGGATTTTCCTGAAAGTTGATTTTCTGCACAAAAATAAGACACCAGTGCAATTCTGCTGAAAACAGCGTTAATCCGTGTTAGTTGTATCCAAAATACACAAATTAGAGGCAAAACAATAGCAAAAGTGTTCGGGAAAGTAGATACGTTTTGGACGTATCAACTCCCCCAAGCTTAGCTTATTGCTTGTCCTCAAGCAATTCGAGTTAACAAGCTGAGTGCGATAAAAGAACTTTCACGAACACATTTGCTCATATGATGTAAATATTCTCATTATATGGACGAGTACTTAGGTAATTCATAATAAGATAAATGCAAATAAAGTCATCTAATAGTTATGTCAATCATGAAAAAGATACCAACAAACTAATAATAAGCATCATGAATCATATCTATCAGCAGGATTGCAATGTTCATAAAAAGATATGATAAAGTGGTATCTAGCTTGCCCGTATTTGTACAGCAAAACTTAAATGCCCAGGCACCTCTGAATTTCATGGAAAGACTAGAAGTAAAGATTATCAAAGATAAATGCATCAAAGTTATACCACGAGTTAACCATATTACGGGACAAACATATTACACTAAGAATGACAATTATGCTCTCAAGAAGGTGCTCAAAGAAAGGATGGTGACTCAACATAAAAGTAAAAGATTGACCCTTCGCGAGAGGGAAGCGAGGGATTAACATGTGCTAGAGCTTTTCATTTTTAAATCAGAAGTAAAATTGTTTTGAGAGGTGTTTGTTGTTGTCAACGAATGGTAGTGGGCACTCTAACTACCTTGTCAACCAGACTTTCAAGAGCGGCTCCCATGAAGGACGTTATCTCTACCAGCAAGGTAAATCATCCATCTTCTCTTTTATTTACACATGTATTTTAGTTTCATTATGGATGACACTCCTCCCAACCTTTGCTTACACAAGCCATGGCTAACCGAATCCTCGGGTGCCTTCCAACATCCACATACCATGGAGGAGTGTCTATTTGCAAATTAAGTTGTTTACTGATAAATCAGGGCAAAACATGTGAAGAGAATTATTGATGAAAGTTAATTAATTGGGGCTGGGCACCCCGTTGCCAGCTCTTTTTGCAAAATTATTGGATAAGCGGATGTGCCACTAGTCCATTGGTGAAAGTCTATCAGGAGTAAATGACAAGGTTGAAAGATGAAACACCACATACTTCCTCATGAGCTATAAAACATTGACACAAATTGAGAAATACTTTGAAGGTTTTAAAGGTAGCACATGAAAATTTACTTGGAATGGTTTGAAATGCCATGCATAGGTATTTATGGTGGACACTTTGGAATAACTTGGTTTTCAGGGATTTGGAAGCACGAGCAGCATTCCCGCTCAGTACAAGTGAAGGCTAGCAATAGACTGGGAAGCGACAATCAAAAGAGCAATAACTGTCATAATCATGCTTGCGACAAAATAAAATTAACGGAGAAGTGATACGAGAACTCTGAAGCAAAGTAAATCATCGAGGCTTAATTGAATTTTGTTTTTCAGTCATATGCATGCGTGAGCATGTGCCAAGTCAATTCAAATGAATTATTCAGAGGAGGATACCACAATGTGATACCTATCTATGAATAAAACAATGCAAGCAAATATTTATGACATGCTACTCATTATTAATAAATTGGAGCTAAACATGAGAGATCATGAACTACAAGACTTTCATTAAATGACATATACCTCACATGAACCAACTAAGCATGCTCACATGAATGAGTATATGTACAAAAATGAAAACAAATAGAGTTCATACCGACCTCTCACCACAGTCGAGTTGTCATAGATCGTCATTATTGCCTTTCACTTGTGTAGCTTGAATAATATGAAATGAAAACCAAGCTCCAACCACCGGAGATCGCTGAACTCCATAATAAACTTTACAAAACCGAAGAAGAACAACAAATATTTTTGGTGTTTTCGATATTAGAGTCACCGAACGAAAGTAAAATCTTTTTGGATTTTCTCATAGCAAACCAGCGATAGTAAATAAAGAAAAATAGGACAAGAAACCAAATAAACAAATGATAAAGAGAAACAACAGAATTTTTTTTGGTCTTTTTGTGTTTTAGAAAAGAAACAAAGCAAAAACAAGAGAATGAAAACTAAAAGAGTCACACAAACACAAGGTGGCAGAAATCCGTCAAACTTGACAGCAGTACAGTAATTATTTTTTTCGAAAATCTTCTGCTGTTCAACTCGAAAAGTGCTCAACTAATGAAAGTTAGATAATAACCTGGGGAACATGCACAAAAATTGGCTGCTCAAAATAACGTTCTGGCTATTTTTAGGAATTTTTTTAGTATCAGTCCAGAATCTGTTTTTTAGACAGCACTTCCCCAAATATCATCTTCCTCATATTAGAGGCAACCATCGGCACACAAATGAAATAAAAAGGTAAAAGTAAAGGTTACTACAGTAGTAACAACCTTCAAAAACTAAAATAAGAACCTACTGAAATAAAAATAACCGAAAGAGAAACAACCAAAAGAAGCAAAACAAGTATGTACAAATATCCGGCAATTGTAATATGCAATGAATGAGTGATGCCGGCATACCTCCCCCCAAGCTTAGGCTTTTGGCCTAAGTGGAGATCAATCTCACGGTGCCCATGAGGTGGCACCTCCGTAGTATGATGAGGAAGGATCCTGTCCTTGGTACATGCTGGAGGACGCACCGGGATATGTGACAGTGTACCCGTCGGAAGGCTCGGCGTCCTCGGAGTCGTGCTGCTGGTGAAAGCCAAGTATCCTCAGCTGCTCATCCACCTCCTCCTTGGAACGCGACCACGGCTTCCTGCGAACACTGAACAAATCGGCTGCGGCAAAGGGATTTCCCTCTCATCCCCGTCAATAAACAACATTCTATAGACAATATTTTCTAAATTAGAGTCAGTTGTGACAAATTGGTGACACTTCATAGCAGCAATATCAAGCTTAATAGGAGTTAATTTCTCATCACTAGGATCAACAGAAAGACCTAGATATGCAACAATACGTGAAGCAATAATTCCTCCATAAATAGGTCCCTTACTAGCTAAGCGACGAGCAATAAGAGCACCAAGATGATAAGGTGTACTTCCAGTAAGTGCAGCAACCAGAAAAGCAAGATGATAACTAGAAATGTTGCTAGTGTTCTCCCTACCAAGAATGCTAGTAGCAAGATAGTAAGTGAAATATCTAATGGCAGGGAGCTGAATGTTCCTTATCTTGCCGCGTCGAATCTTGCGGTCATCATCGTTGGTAACTTCTCGATAGAGTTCCGTCAAAGCTTTGGGGCGGTTCTCGATCTTCTTCGCTGTACCTATAGGAGTAATATCCAATGCAGCACAAAAATCCTTCAACTTCATAGTAATAGGCATGTCATAAATCTTAAATTTAACTGATGTTGTGAAAGGTGAGTTGCTGAATTTAAAGCATTCAACAAAGATTTTAGTTATCCTATAAAATTGATCACTCTCATCTTCCATATAGGTGGATAAGCCCACACTATTAATGAGAAACAAGAAGTCATCAAGTAGCCCTGCATTACACAAAATGTCAATGCATGGAAAGGATGAAGCATTAGGAATCCCGTTGTCCTCATCATCTTCAAAGCTAGGTGCAATGACATCCTCATCATAGGATCGCCTAACTCGAGTGGCTGCCCTTGAAGGCCTTGCCACTCTTGTCGCATCCCTCTCGAACACTTCTCCAAAGGTGTGGTTATGCATTTTCCTTTTTTGAAATTTTTCAACAATCATTATAAAAGTTGATTTTGAGACATATAAATGAGGGAAACTACTATAGGAACTTAATAGAGTACTAAACATGCATCAAAACTAATTTTTACAACTTAGAATAAGCATTCAAACTCACTTAACATGTCACCTACAGCAGCAAAATACTCAAGATATACTCAACCAAACAAAATTCTATTTGGATAATCGGAGGAGTCACATACCGGAGAACAAATTCCCCAAATCTCAGCAGCAAAGATGGGCTGAGCAAGGAGATCGAAAATCTCGAGCAAGAACAGACAAGAAACTCGGGTTTGAACAATGGTGGTGTGTTTTCCCGTGAAAGAGAGTGGAGTGGTAGGTGGATGAGTGAGTGGAGGGCCAGGTGGGGCCCTCACCACGAGGCGGCGCGCCCCCCTTGCTGGCCGCGCCGGCACATGGGGTGCAGCCCTGGGGTGCCCCACTGGTTAGCCCCAGGCACTCCCAGGTTGCATTTTGAAAAATAGGACCAGTGATATAATTTTTGTAATTTTTTGAAAACTTCGAAAAATGCACATTTCTGGGTGTTAAAATAACTGTTTCAGGGTAGAAAAAGATTTTCAAAATTTTAAATAACTAAAGCATCTTGCAAAACAAGTAGTACTACAGAGAGTAAAACAAGTGTGGAGAAAGAAAGAAATGTTGTTTAGCTCTTCCATGCATTGAAAATGTACTTGTTAACAAGGTTGATCAAGTCTTGCCACCAAATAAATTTTACATGACATAAGAAGAAATAAACCTCAAATCAATCATGTTACCTTATATTGTATTGATATGGATCCAATCATAATATTTTGATATCCTTCTTTAGGCTCATATATAGGACAATCAGTAACTCCCACTTTGATAGTTCTCAAATTAGAAATTGTATTAACTCCATATACTTTATCAATCTTCTTGGGAAAATAAACAGTATGCTCCTTGTCATCAACATTGAAAGTAACTTTTCCTTTATTGCAATCAATAACAGCCCCTGCAGTGTTAAGAAAAGGTCTTCCAAGAATAATAGACATATTATCATCTTCAGACATTTCCAACACAACAGAATCAGTTAATATTAAGAAATTATTAGCAACTTGAACAGGAACATCCTCACATATACCAACATGAACAGCAATAGAATTATCAGCCATTTGCAAAGATATATCAGATGGTATCAACTTATCTAAATAAAGTCTCTTGTAAAGAGAAAAGGCATAACAGTAACTCCTGCTCCCAAATCACATAGAGCAGTTCTAACATAATTATTCTTGATGGAACAAGGGATAGTCGGTATACCTGGGTCTCCTAGCTTCTTTGGAACCTTGCCATTGAAAGAGTAATTAGCAAGCATAGTGGAAATCTCCTCATTAGGAATTTTCCTTTTGTTAGAGATAATGTCTTTCATATACTTTGAATAAGGAGGAAATTTAATAGCATCAGTCAAAGGGATTTGCAAGAACAAAGGTTTCATCCAATCACAAAATTTATTATAGTGTTCTTACTCCTTTGATTTTAATTTCTTAACAGGAAAAGGCATTTGCTTTTGAACCCAAGGTTCTCTTTCATTACCATGTTTCTTAGCAATGAAATCTTTTTTAGTGTACTTTTTATTTTTAGCATGCTTTTCAGGTTCATCTTCAACCTCTTCTTTATCAGAAACATCATTCTTATCATTATCTTTATCACGTTCATTACCACTTTCAGTTTCAGCATCAGAAATAGAAATACTATTAGGATCATTAACAGGCTCAGAGGATTCTACAACAGTTTTATGTTTCTTCTTCTTTTTCTTAGAAGGAGCGCTAGTTTCTTTAGTTCGTTGAGAATCTTGTTCAATTCTTTTGGGATGCCCCACGGGATATAGAGGATCCTGAGTAGAAACACCACCTCTAGTTGTTACTTCATAAGCATGTTTTTCTTTAGAAGTATTTTTTAACAAGTCATTTTGCACTTTAGTGAGTTGATCAATTTGAGTTTGAACCATATGAAAATGTTTAACAAGCATCTTAACATCATTGGAGGTTCTCTCCACAATATCATGCAATTTACTAATAGCTTGAGAATTTTCCATTAAATGATTCTCTACTCTCATATTAAAATTATCTTGCTTAACAACATAATTATCAAATTCATCTAAACATTGATCAAGAGGTTTTGAGTACGGAATATCTCCTTTATCAAAGCGTTGAAGAGAATGTACCTCAATCGTGGATGAAGGGGGAGTTATCTTACATAAATCTTCTATGGGGGTAAATTCTTCACATCTTCAGATTTAATACCTTTCTCTTTAAGAGATTTCTTGGCTTCCCTCATATCTTCATCATTTAATTCAATCATACCCCTCTTCTTCAATATTGGTGTTGGGGTTGGTTCAGGTGTAGTCCAATCATCATGATTTTGGCCTATTCTAGCCAATAATTCTTCAGCTTCATCTGGAGTTCTTTTCCGAAAACACAAACAACACAACTATCCAGGTATGCCCTAGACTCAATGGTTAGTCCACTATAAAATATATCAAGTAAGTCATGCTTTTCCAAATCATGTCCAGGCCGAGCTCTAAGAAGAGAGCAAAACCTTGCCCAAGCTTCAGGCAATTTCTCTCCATCTTCCTGGTCAAAACTATAAATTTTCTGCAAAGCAATATGTTGAGCACTAGCAGGAAAATATTTCCGAATGAAAACATCAAGCAAACCATTTGGACTATCAATAGAATCAGGAGGCAAACTATTATACCAAGTTTTAGCATCATCCTTTAATGAGAAAGGAAATTTTTAGCAACAAAATAAGTACGCTTCTTGATATCATCAGAAAACAAGCTACTCAAAGTAGAAAGCTCATTCATGTGCTCTACAGCACTTTCTTTTCAGTACCACAAAAAAGGTGTTTTCTCAACAATAGATATATGAGATAAATCAAGAGAAAAATCATAATCCTTATCCTTAATGTTTATAGGAGATGTGGCAAATTTAGTATCAGGAGACAGTTTATATCTAGCAGCACGTTGTGCAAGAAGCTTTTTATTATTACTTGCACCAGTAGTAGCATTACATTTATCAATAAAATCATCATCAAGTTCCACATAATCTTCATCAAGATCATCACTAGAGTGTTCAACAGATTCAGGTGAATTAATAGGTGTAACAGTATTTTCATTAGGAATTTCAGTATTTTCAATTTGTCTAGACCTAGCAATTGTAGCATCTAGAAAAGAACCTAATGAACCATTATCATCAAGAACAATAGAAGCATCATCAAAATTATAAGAGGAATTTTCATATTCAGCAAAAATACCAACATGTGAAGCTTCTGGTGGTGAAACAAGTTGACTTATCATAGATGGTGAATCAAGAGCAGCAGAGGTACTCAGAGTTGTACCTTTTCTTGTAGTGGATGGTAATATGGCGACCTTAGCATCGCGAGGTTTACCCATGATGGAGGATTTGCAGCGAACAATATCAATTCAGGTGAACTTGCAAATAAAGCTATGCTCCCGACAACGGCGCCAGAAAATAGTCTTGATGACCCACAAGTATAGGGGATCGCAACAGTCTTCGAGGGAAGTAAAACCCAATTTATTGATTCGACACAAGGGGAGCCAAAGAATATTTGTAAGCCTTAACAGTGGAGTTGTCAATTCAGCTGCACCTGGAAACAGACTTGCTCGCAATAGTTTATCAGTAGCAACAGTTTTATAGCAGTAGCAGTAGTGAAATATAAGCAGCAGTGTAATAAAGACAGCAGTAGTGATTATAGTAAACAACAGGATTAAAATACTGTAGGCATAGGGATGGATGAACGGGCGCTGCATGGATAAGATAACTCATGTAATAATCAAGACAAGGCATTTGCAGATAACAATAAAACAGTATCCAAGTACTAAATAACCATAGGCATGTGTTCCGTATATAGTCGTACGTGCTCGCAATGAGAAACTTGCACAACATCTTTTGTCCTACCACCCGGTGGCAGCCGGGCCTCTAGGGAAACTGCTGATAATTAAGGTACTCCTTTTAATAGAGCACCGGAGCAAAGCATTAACACTCCGTGAACACATGTGATCCTCATATCACAGCCTTCCCCTCCGGTTGTCCCAATTTCTGTCACTTTGGGGCCTCGGGTTCCGGACAGCAATATGTGTATACAACTTGCGAGGTAAGATCATAAAACAATGAATATCATCATGAATCAATAACATGTTCAGATCTGAAATCATGGCACTCGGGCCCTAGTGACAAGCATTAAGCATAACAAGTTGCAACAATATCATAAAAGTACCAACAACGGATACTAGGCACCATGCCCTAACAATCTTATGGCTATTACATGAACAATCTCATCCAATCCCTACCATCCCCTACAGCCTACAACGAGGATTTACTCACACATGGATGGGGGAAGCATGGATGGTCGATGGAGAGGCGTCGGTGGTGATGATGGTGATGATCTCCTCCAATTCCCCGTCCCGGCAGGGTGCCAGAACGGAGTTTCTGATCCCGAGATTGGGTTTCGCGATGGCGGCGGAGTTATGGATGTCTTCTGGCAAATTGGTCGAACCCCCGTGCGTTTTTAGGTCAAGGGCTTTAAGTAGCCCAGAGGGGAGCGTCGGGGCTGGCCGAGGCGGCGTCACCATAGGGCGGCGCGGCCCAGGGGCCCACCACGCCGCCATGTGGTGTGCGCACCTCGTGGCCCCCCTCCGTCTCGTCTTCTGGCTCCGTAAGTCTTCTGTGAAAATAGGCCCATTGCAATTATTTTCGGGGATTTTCCTGAAAGTTGATTTTCTGCACAAAAATAAGACACCAGGGCAATTCTGCTGAAAACATCGTTAATCCGTGTTAGTTGTATCCAAAATACACAAATTAGAGGCAAAACAATAGCAAAAGTGTTCGGGAAAGTAGATACGTTTTGGACGTATCAGTGTCTTCATAGGCGTCGATCCTGAAGGAGATTGTGACGGTGTGTTGTATCTTCACATTGCCGTTGTCACTTAGCCATTGCACATGGTAAGGATGATGGTGTTTCCGGAGTGTGAGGTTGAGCTTGGAGCATAGTTCGGTGCTTGCAAGGTTGTGGCAACTCCCTCCATCGATGATAACCTTTATTAACTTGCCATCGATTCCGACTCTTGTTTGGAAGATATTGCATCTTTGATCTTCATTGGGGAGTGCATGGGTTGTCAACACTTTGGTCACCACAAGTGATGGGCTTGCACCATGCACACATAGGATTTGCTCTTGATCTTCCAACTCCTCATCGTCAAGTGTTGTTGCGGCTTGCACCAAGGCTTCATATGCATCTTCACTTAAGTAGTCCACGTTGCCATCATCTCGAGTTATCATAACTCTTGTGTTCTTGCATTCAAAGGATTTATGTCCTTGTGCACCACACTTGAAGCAAGTGATGTTACTAGATCCCGTGGAAGCTTTGGAGGACAAAGTTGATTGCTCCGGCTTGAAGCTTGTTGTCTTGATGGCACTTCTTGTTTGCTTGGTAGGGTCCTTGGAGGAACTATCACTTGTATTCTTGGTGCTTGCGGAGTCATTGATTGCAATTCTTGCGGCGAAGAATGACTTGGATTTAGCACTTGCTAGGTCTTCTCGCACTTGGCGCTCGGCCCTTGTAGCTTGATGAAGTAACTCAACCATGTTGGTGTAAGGCAAGAATTCCACTATCCTCTTGACGGGAATGTTCAATCCGTTCAAGAATCTTGCCATTGTTTGCTCTTCTCGCTCATCGACATTGGCACTCATCATGGTCATGTGCATCTCCTTGTAATACTCCTCAACGGACTTGAAGCTTTGCTTGAGTTGAGTGAGCTTGTTGAAGAGGTCACGTTTGTGGTGGTTGGGCATGAAGCGCTTGTGCATGACTTCTTGCATCTCTTCCCATGTGTCAATGGGCTCTAAGTCTTCTTTAGCACGCTTCTTGTTTACTTCTTCCCACCAAACATTTGCATATCCTTCAAACTCAAGTGATGCCATGGCCACCTTCTTTGCTTCGGAGAAGTTGTGTATGCGAAAGATCTTGTCAACCTTGAGTACCCAAGATAAGTATGCATCGGGGTCTTCCTCTCCTTGGAACTTGGGCATGGTGAACTTTAGCTTCCCGAAGATTTCTTCCTCATTACGGTCATTGCGTTGAGGTATTGGTCTTGCATCATCTTCATCCTCATTATGGTTGCGAGGTTGTTAAGGTCGATCCTCATTTTCATTGTGGCGGTTTGGAGGAGGAGGGCGCCTTCCATGAGGTTGCCGAGGGTGTGGCATGACACTAGCTTCACTTGAGGCATCTTCTTCATTGTGGTGCCTTGCTTCACCTTGATGAGCATGAAGTGCTTGACGAGCTCGATGATTGAGAGAATTGTGTCTTCTATTGTCTATATTGTTTCCTCTTGCGCCATCATCTTGAGGAGCATCAATATTGATGATTTGGCGTTCTTGGTTCACTTCTTGTTCGGCGTCATGTTGCGGATGCCTTTGAGCATTGGCCACTTGAGATGGGCGAGGTTGCCCTTGTTGTTGACGTGCCTCTTGCTCATGGCGAAGACGTTCTTGTTCACGTGCATGAAAGAGAGCTTGATCATGACGAAGACGTTGTTGTTCCTCTTGGAATTGAGCTTGGCGATTTGCTTGTTGTAGTCTCTCTTGTTCAAGTTGAGCACGTGCTTGCTCCACATCTCGAGCTTGTTGTTGAAGTACTTGAGCATCCACATTATGGTGGTGTGGGTCTTCATTAGAAGCATGGTAAGACGGAGATGAAGCTCGGTGCCTTGAACTATGAGAGCGCGAAGACCTTGAGTGTTGGCTTCGGTTCTTGGCGATGCTGGCAATAGCTTGTTCAAGGCGTGCCAAACTTTCTTCTTGCCTTCTCATGCTCGCCATGTTTTGTTGATCTTGAGTAGCGAGTGTTGCCCTCATATCATGGCCTTGAGCATCAAGCTTGTCATGGATGTCTTGCACTTGGACATTGAGGTCCCTTCTTTGCACTTGAGCTCGTTCTTCATAGCGTGCGACGGTCTCATCGATCCTTGTCGTGAGGTCATGTATACTCTTGTTGACGGCTTGAGTAGCTACCCAATGTTGGTGCCTTGTCATCGGTAGTTGGTTCCCCTCTCCACTAGACATGGTTACAACTAAAACAAGAACTATGTTGTGGGGGTTAGAGGAAAACTCACAAGTAAGTCAAAGACTCACAACAAAATTGGGAAGGTGTATCAAGGTGAGGAACAACCGGTTACACACACAAAAACAAAAACTCTATATGGTGTTAGGTATGGATGTGGAAAGCCAAATGGAAGAACCAAACGAAAAGTCTATTGTCAAAAGTGGGTAAGATCCAAAAGTCACAAGTCAATAGCGGTGATCACAAAAGGCAAACACAATGTGGAACACACGCGTGGGACAAAATGGGGTTAGCGCGACTTGGAAAATGAGCACGAACAAAATTGGTCCTAACGAAGACTACTAGCTCGGTGTCACGCTAACGCAAGAGAGACCGTGGCTTGGTTGCAAAATTCAGAAGCAACAAGATTTGCGCAAGACGTCTCTCTTCACTTTTCTCTCTTTTGCTTAGAAGCTTTGGACTCTTTTGTGTATAGGTGTCACTCACACACTTTTTCTTTTTGTATTTTTTCTTTCTTTTTCTCACTATGTAAGGATACTACTATCTATGTAAGTATGTCACACTTCTTTTGCTTATCTTTTCACACGAGCTTGCTTCGTAGCTTTGCTCAACACACGCACACCCTCACGATCGGAACGCTTGCGCAATGCTTCGCAACACTAGAAAGCCACTCTCGATGGGAAATGTACGCAAAAGAGGCTAGGGCTACAAGTTAGGAGGCAAGTTATACCACTTGATGATGGTGGCCGACGACCTTGAACTTGCTATGGTGGTGGAGGTGTCAAATGAACCGCTTGGATCTTCGGGGTGCCGTCGTTGTTGTTGATGTTGCGGAAGCTTTGTGCTAGCTGAAATGGCACGCAAACCGAAGTCCAAACACAAGGGGTTAGTGACAAAACGAAAAACGAAGGTTGCTGCCAAAATTTCGGCTGGCCGGAACTTCCGGTCACTTGGGGGCGGAACTTCCGGTCCCGGGCGGAACTTCCGGTCCTGCCGGGCGGAACTTCCGGTCGCAATCAGATCTGCGGGCTGTTCGTCGATTTGGGCGGAAATTCGGTCTGAAATCCTTCGAATTCGAGGAAAATTTGGCACTAAAAGTTGTGGGAAGGTGGGGGAATTGTAGATCAACACCAAAGACAAGTTTCTATTGGAGCAAAACCACCAAAAACTCAACAAATCGCGAGATCCAACCAAGGCCAATTTGGGGCTATTTTTTGGGATTTTCAAAAAATTTCTCAAGAAATTTTTTGGGGATGTGGGGGTCAAATCCGTGGCAACCAAGGAGCTCTTGATACCATATGATAAGGGCTAAGCCCAAGGGTGTGCCCGATCTTCACGGATTTGGATGGGATTCGTGGGGGAGGTGGAAGAATGCGAAGAACACGGGTGGAAAGCGGGGTGGATCGAAGATACAAACGCAAAACACACACACAACCGGTTGTTCTTCGTTGGCCCGATACACCAACCCAATGGAATTGCAAGAAAAAGTCCCACAAGGAGTAGAATCCCTCACAAAAGATTGGCAATAGCAATTGATAGAGTTCCAAAGAGGAAAAGAGTGCAAATAGATAGAATTGCAAAAGCAAAAGATCCAAAACACTAGAATTCCTAGAATGGAAGAGAACAAGTACCTAGAAGAGTAGATAACTTCGTATATTTGTGGATCTAGAAGGGTTTCCCTAAGGAAGGAGCAAAAGCTCAGGTTTTCTCTTACATCAAGTCTGAATCTCAGATCTGAGCCAACAAGGCTATTTATAGTTGGTGGGGCGAAGGGGTAAGTTACATGCTGAATCTGCCAGTTTTGGTGCTGAAACGCGTGTAGGCGGAAGTTCCGGCCTCAGGGGGCGGAAGTTCCGGTCGGGCGGAAGTTCCGGCTGGATTCCCTTCACTTGGGGCTGGACAACATCTTGGAAGCATCTGGGCGGAAGTTCCGGTCCTGGAGGCCGGAAGTTCCGGTCGGGGCGGAAGTTCCGACCAACTTCCGGCCTAGTTCCGGAAACGGCCGATTTCCTTGCAGTAACATCCCGGGGTGTTTTGGCGCGTTTTCGAAACAAGGGCAGAACTTGGGCGGAAGTTCCGGTGGCCGGAAGTTCCGGTCGTCCGGGGCGGAAGTTCCGGCTGGATGCTTCTTCCTGGGCGCTGGAGGGCATCTGGGAGGCATCTGGCCGGAAGTTCCGGTCCTGGGGGGCGGAAGTTCCGGCTGGAGCGCTGGGACTCCATCTTCTTCATTTCCAGCTCCCTCTCCATTGGCGTGGTCTCCATGGCTTGCGTCTTGGTCGATGTACCTGATTGAACATAGGGTATTTGCATGAAGTAGCACGCCATCCAAGGGGTATCAAATGCATACATGGAAAGGAGCGAATTCACCTCTTGGTGTAGGGCTTGGGCTCGAGCTCGTGTCATTGGACCACGAGGAGGGCTTGTCGGTCTTGAGGAGGCGGTGTCCCAAGGCCACCCCGTATCAGCTCCGATGGTGAATGGAACAGTGCATCTTTTGCCTGGAGTTTGCATGATCGGGTGGTATTCGGTCGCGCACATTCATGCTTTTATTCCGATCGTTTGGTTCTGGAGGGAGCGACACAAATCTCTGTTCTGTATTGACATCGAGTGCCATTTTGGTTCATGGTGAAGTCAGAACAAGAGAATATCATGAAGGCCGGATTCGAGGACTAGCTAAGGGAGGTTCAAGTCTCCGCGATGTTGAGGAACTTGCTTGGTGTTCCGGCTTCGCAACAGTGGTATGAAAGTGGGGACGGTAGCACAGGTAAAATTCAGAGTCCTAGCTTTCAGGGTGAAAACCCAAGGTCTAGCCTTAACTGGTTGTGCCTGGCAATGACCTTGTTGGATGCATTGTTTTGAGAGCGGGGACTATCTTCAGGGTGAAAACCTAAGATCTTTGATCGGGCGACGACATCGCTGGTGCGCTGTTCCCTTCTTGGTGGTGGATGTATTTCTGTTGCTAGGTCTAGGATACTCTAGCGGGACTTTTTGTTTCTTAGTTTTTTTTTTGGCTGTGTGCATCTAGGTATAATTGGTATCGTTTGATATTAATATATTTTTTTTATCGAAAAAAATCAACGGGGTATTTCTTAACTGTCTGTGTAAACCAGTTCTCGGTGAGAGACCATGATGAGTTGCGCAGCAAACTGCTTACTGCTAATGTGCTGGCTGCAACACTCCCTTGCTGCCGGGGATCCAGCTAGGGTTCTAGTACGTGCTAAGAGAGTTAGGGATCAGAAAGTAGAGCGAAAACGAGATAGTAGTCCAGAATTAATTTATTTCACTTCAAGCTCAAGCGTCCCTTGCAGCGATAACTTCTACTGTAGGATATAAGGGTATCTCCAACCATGCCACAAACGGACATGTTGGGCCGTCCGTTTTGGACCATTTGGGTGGCCGCGCGGACACCCGAACAACGTCCCGCGTCCACGTGTCCATTTGGGTCGCACGCTGCGCCTAATGCACGGACGCAACGCAAATTCAAAAATAAAAACAAAACGAAATTTTAAACGCTAATTCGAACTAAATTTCATTAAGAATATGCCCTATTTTGGGCACATTTGTACATAGCCCTATTTTGGGCAAATAAACTAACAAAAGAAGCCCTCTATATGGGTTTAAAAATTTAAAACAAATTAAAAAAAACCTAAGCTAGGGTTTGGTCGACGGCGTGGTGGCCGCCGGTGCGCCGCCTAGTCCCTGTGGGCGTCGTCGGCGTCGGCGACGTCCCCGGGCGGCGAGGCACTGTTGTGGCTCGACCGCGCCGGGGACTCCGGCCACGGAGACCACAGGGCCTCCTCCCAGGCGGAATGGGGGTCCGGAGCCACCCGAGGAAGCGGCGGCGCACGGAACAGCGCCTCCTCCCTGAGGCGCTGCTCCCTCTCCTGCCAGGCGCGGCGCCTGGCCTTCTGGCGCCGCTCCTCCTCCGCGTGGCGCCTGGCCTCCTGCCGCCGCTGCTCCTCGAGCCGCTCCTCCTCCACGCAGCGCCTGGCCTCCTCCCGCCGCGCCGCTTCCTCCTCCTCCCATCGCGCCTGGCGGGCCTGGGCGTACAACTCCCAGGCCTCGGCTTCCTCCACCGCCTGCCGGGCCGCTTCCTCCATCTCGGAGGTGCGAATGGCCGCATGGAGGTGCGGCCATTTCGCGTCCTCCTCTGCCGTCGAGATGAGCAGAGCGGCGCGGAGGTCGGGGTCCTCCTCCGAGGACTCCAGCTTCGGCTCGAGGAGCAGCGGTGGCGGTTGCGCCAATGCCGCGCCGCCGCGGGCGGCCTCTCCGATGTGGAGGCCGCCGCGGTTTCCTCCGGCCCGCAGCTGTAACATCCCAAGAATTTCAAAATAAAACAAATGAATTTCACTAGTTCCAAATTTTGGAACCAACAAAAACTTTTATTAAATAGAGTATGATACATAGTGATCTTGCTTAATTCTTGTGCTATTGCTATGATTGCTTGTTCTTAGTATTTGAAATACTCTAAAACCCTAAACCTCACCCCTCTTTTCACCATCCTAATTAAAATAGAATAAAAGGAAATTAAATAAGAAAGAGGCATATGTGCCTATGGATATAATTATAAAACCTTACCCTAAGCTTTTCTACTTTGCTTAGAGATTTGGAAAACCTTCATACACCATACCTAGTACCTATCAAACCAATTTCAAGTGGTTTCCAAGAAAATTAAAAAGAAACTAAAAATGCCATAGAGGCATATGAGAGCAAAATAGCAAATTGTGATTTTAAGAATCTTGACCCTAATACATGTTATGAATGGAGGGATCACTCCTATATACCTTTTCAACACTCAACCACACCAATTGGGTCAAGCCAAGTCAAATCTAAAATCAAATGCAACATATGCATAGAGGCATATGTGACACATAGCCATAATACCCAATTCTTGCCCTATGACTTTAAACCTTGACCAAATGTTGGGAAACCATCTCTCAACCTATTATAACACTAAATTGACCCTAACCCATGTCCAAGTAAAGCAAGATGAACCCTTTTCAAAAATAATAAAAATTGACACATCACCTCTTATGTGTTATGGCCATTTTTGCAACTCTTTGACCAAGACCTTTTGAATTGGGTTCAATGATCTTAAAATGTTTCTAAACTAATAAGAACCACATTAGAGTCAACAAAAGTCAAATTCATTGGAGAGATTTCAAATGGTGAGATAATTCCAATTTTTACTCACATACACTAAGGGCAATTTTACAAATCTTCATATGAGGCCACCATTGCTTGCCCTATGGATTCTAAAACTCTTATATAACTCAAACAAACCCAAATGCATCAAAGAAACCAGAATCAAATCCAAATTTAACTCAAAACCATCTCACATGTGATGATGGTCATTTGGGTAAATTTTAACATGATCCCCTCTTTACCCCTCTGGTTTAATTGTTTCCTCAACCAACTTTGGTCAACCAAAGCCATGTCATCCAAGACCAAGTGATGGTGAACAACTTTCATGTTGACCATTAGTGCTAATGTTGACCAGGTTGACCAGTATAGATTTGACAAAACAGGACTTTGAAACAAAGTGTAGATAACCCCATTTTGGAAATCTTGCAAATCTCTACCAAAATGACCACCACCACTACCTCTCTTTCTCTTTAATTATATGTTTGAGTTGTACCAAAAAGAAATCCAAAATTCCACAAAAATCTTCATGCGGCCATTGTGTCGAGCACCTTGTGTGCATAATCTGGAATTCATGTTACATGCTATAAACCACTGGATTTTTGCCTCCACCCCTTTTACCTTGTGATCATCAACCCTCCTGTACCTTCTCTGGCATCATCCCAACCCAGCTTGATTCGTTTAAAGTGGAGACATGATCAACTCTTGGCCCTGCCGTGCACCATGCCGGCCATCTTTGCACTCAAGCGACCTGAGCCCCTCCTCTCCCCTACACCATGTCTACGAGCCCCTCTGGAGCACAAGCACACTGCTAGTGCACGGCCGAGCCTCACCCTTGCGCGCCATTGGCCGGAACGCGTGAGCCGAGACACGCCAGAAAACGTGCCAGGCACGCGGTGAGCGCGACCTGGCATGTCTCTGGACGCGCCAGAGCCCGACGTCGACCCGTCGCCCTCGTCCTCCTATCCCTCTCTCACTTTGCACGCGCACGGCCCTCTGCACCAGCTACCTACTGGACACGCTCACTAGCTCGCGCTCGCCAGGACACCGTCGCCATCATCGACGCTCTGCCGCGCCCGTACTCGCGAGTACTCGATCATCGCAGGCACGCTCTCGTCCTCCCCTTGTTGCGCCAGGCACGCGCGGTAGCCTCTCCTAGCCGTCGCCTACCTCGCGCACCCCCTAGCTTGCCCCTTCGCCATCCGGTAAACGCCACGCCGTCGACGACCCTCACGACGACCCGCCGGTCACCATCTCGCCTATAAATAGAGCCTCTCCCGTGCTTCAAGCTCCACACCAAACTTGTTCCCCTCCTCCTCCTTGACCTCCTCGAACACCTCTCTCGCCCCAATTTCACCGGAGTTACTCCAATTCGAAGCCGACGGCCGCCGGAGTCCCGCGGATCACCGTCGCCAACTCACGCCGCCCCGAGCCCCGCCGACGGTACCGGCCGCCCCTCGTCCTCGACAACGACGCCCAGCACCCCGCAGAGCACCGCGGGAGCCTCCGTCGCGCCGCCGACCCCCTACCCCGCCGGCGCAGCGAGCTCTCCTCCCCCGTCGGCAACGACGACTCTCAGCCGTCGATCCACGATCTAATCTAACGGCGCACGCTGCCGTGTACCGTTTCGGGTTTAATACAGACTGACCAGCGGGTCCCACTGTCAGCTGGCGGTGGCGCGCTGAAGCGTTACTGGGCTGGCCTGCTGCGTTTTAAATCTCGCGGCCCATTAATTTTCCCGCCTAAGCCCACTTCCCCTTTTTGAATTAATTTGTTTCAGCAGTTAATCAATACTGGTCTGTCCTATATATTGAATAGTTCAAATTCTACCAACTCAAATTTAGCAAATCAAAATGTTCTGGAAAGCTTATGAATTGCTCTAACTAACCTCACTGGATTCAACCTCATAGCTTTTTTGAATTTAAAGAGCAAAAATAACAAAACAGATACTTTCCAGTATTCAAATAAATATTAAAAATCAACCAATTTGAATTTTTAAGTGAATCCAACTACAATAATTCACATTTAACAAACCCTAATTTACTATGTAAAAATATGATATGGGTTATGTACATGATCATGGGCTAGAATCAAAATATTGGCTATGTAGTCAATACTAGCCCATTTAAACTATATCCAAATTTTAGAATTTAAACCAATGAGGTGTAGCACCTCATTTAACTCATTCTCACAAGTGATATGAAGTAATCTGTTGACCTTTAAATGCTTAGGCTCATACTTGCTCACTTGTAGAATTTAAATCAAAATAGGATTTAATATTGCCATGGTTATTTAAATCACATGAGATGATGAATCTCATTTAAATCCTTTCTCTCAAATAATAAGTGTGAAGTGTTGACCTTGGTCAACATGGGATCATCCCTGGTTATTTGAGAAGATTAAATCTTAAGAAGATTCAATGAGAGGAAATTATTTCTCCAAACCAAAGAGAAACCCTAATTTCAACTTTCAATGAGAGGAAATTATTCTCCTAATGTTAAATAAAGAAACCCTAGCATAATTTGAGAATAAATGTTAAGTAGTGATGCTAGATCATTTGAGTGAGCCATTAAGGCTAATTAAGAGTACTTAAGTATTGTTTGGTGATTGTATCCCCGTATTCGTTTTTAGACGCTAGTACCGGAGACTATCAAGAGGAGGAGGTATTCTACCAGGAGGAAGAGCCAGAAAACTTTGATCACCTCACCAATCAAGGCAAGCTAGACTAATGCAAGCTAATATTCTTGCAAGATAATACTCTTGCAAACTGCAAAGCTCACCATGAGCAAGACATTACCCCATTTACTTTATGCTTATGATCCTATTTCCCAGTTTTACTTTACAAGCTTTATTTACTTTTGTTTTATCAAAGTACTTTTTGAATTATGATTCACTTGGTTAGTACTGGATTAGTACAAGAGTATCAAGGTTAGCCTAGAAGCAAAGCAAAGTACTTAGCACCCCTCATACATAGATGCTAGTGCTAAATTAAAAGTGACTACTCTAGTTGGGAACTTGTGAAATGAAATGACTTTGAAAACCTTGGAATGATGCTTCATTTCTATTGAAAGATTTTGAAGGTGAATATGACTGGTGAATGACTTGGTGAAATTTTACAAAAACTGATGGTTGGGTTCGGATGCGATACCATTCCAATTTGAAAGTACCCCCACAATACCCAATATGGGTAAGGGCTTAACTAGAAATTTATGTGCTTTAGTATGGGTTCCCTCTGAACAAGCGTCATCGGGGTTAGGCCGAAGGCTGCCTCTACAACAAACAAAACAATGCGATATGACGTGGAATGAGGTGAATGTCCGGCCCAAGCCCTGTGCAGTTCCCGGGTTGATCTGCGGTTTTCACCGGGAGGCCAAGCTCATGGGGAGAGGTGCCTATACTAGAGTATGTAAGTGAAAGGTTATGGTTGGTAGTCCGCATACGGAGTATGATAAATCAGGGCCAGTTAACCCTGACGGATTATTGCAAATATTGTGGCACAAGTGTACGACCTCCGCGAGTGTAGAACTATTCGAATAGCCGTGTCCACGGTTATGGATGGTTGGAAAGGCCATACTTGTTCCGTCATCGGACCATTTTCAAAAATGTGACATATGACTTGGGACTTGAATTTGAAAGGTGAAAGGTGACTTTAAATTGAATCACAACGAGTTGTGGGAATGACACTAATGTTCCCACTTGAGTTAGTTTAGCAAATGAAGAGTCTTTTCTAAATGTTTATGAAATAAACTTGGCTTTATGCAAATAAACCTAGAGCTTAGTATCCCCTTACTAGAATTAATAGTGCTTACACTAGTATTAGTTTGCGAGTACTTTAAAAGTACTCATGGCTTTGTCCACGGCTATTCAAATGGCCGGACTATGAAGGTGAACGACGAGTACGAGGAAGATGGACAGCAGGACGTGTACGACAACTAGGACCGCTCCTGACGTCAAGCGTTGGCCTGTGGATTAGATAGCCACTACTACTTCGCTTCCGCTATTTGTGATGTTCGTTGATCGATAGATCAAATACTATTGTAATATTGGATCATGTGATCTACCTTTGTAAGACGATTATGTGTTGTAATAAATGATGACTCTATGATATTCAACTATTATGTCTCGCAACAACAATATTCCTGGGATTGCGATGTATGGCATAATAGGCATCCGGACTTAAAAATCCGGGTGTTGACAAGTTGGTATCAGAGCCATTGTTTGACCTTAGGAGACCCTAGTTAGAATGGACGTCCGAAAAACTTAGTTTCCAAAACAAAGAAAGTGAATATTTCTGAAAACTTATTCTCACCCTTACCTTAAGATCTCTTCAAAAGAATAAATCCATGCTCTACTTTTCTTTGTAATTGTACCTAAAACTTTGCACACTTGATCACTTCATTAACTTACTCATCCTCATTGCTCACAGATGGAGTACCAATGGGAGTTCTATCAGCTTGGTCGCGGAGGAGACCTAACGTTCGAAAAGGATTTGAAGCAACTAGTGGACTATCTAGAGCACCCGTATCCCGAGTTCTTCGGAATACCCCTCAAGGCTCAGTTAGGAGAACCACCTCAGTGGGACGTTTCTACTGATCTACGAAGGAAGCTTGATGCCCCGGTATGGGAAACCATATGGTTTTACGTAACGGGAAACACTTGGAAGGAAGGACTAGTCAAAGCTATGCAAGAAGCAATTTCCCGTCTGTGTGGACAAAATGAGGACAAGGTCAAGAACACTCGTTTCATCTACTACCCAAGACATGACTCCATGGGAAGATCGATGACCATACCCCCACGTGCGGAGATGAACCCCTATGTAGCACACCAGGACTTCAAGATGTACAAAACCCGCAGGGATTTGGACAACGCCCTCGCCTCTCGCCAAGCACATTACCCGTCAAGACGCAGAATTCCACCCTGAAGAGTAGTATCACCCAAGCACTTAAGTAGGTGTGAGTTGTATCAGGATCCCCTTGTATCGTAGAGCGATGAATGGTTCTTCAAACCAACGGTGTGTTAGCTTTGTAATATGTGATGTTTGGTATGAATGAAAAAGTGTTGTCGGTTTTACCCCTGCAACACTACTCAAATTTTTAAGTTGTGAACTTAAAAAAAAAAAAACATTACCAAAACAAAACATAGAAATTTCCCTCTTATCTTATCATCTACCTCAACGTTCAGATGGCCCCACCAACCCGCAACGCCACCCAGGATGCAATGATGCAACTGCTGCAGACAATGATGGCAGACCGAGAAGTCGAGAGAGCTGAACGCCAAGCCAACATAGCTGCACTGCAACAGATAGCTCAGAACAATCAAGGGCATGGAAACCACGACCACCCTGGGTCAAAACTGAAGAACTTTCAGCACACCAACCCTCCGATGTTCAACAAGACTGAAGAGCCACTTGACGCTGATGACTGGCTCCAGACCATGGAGAACAACCTCGAAGTTGCGGGAGTTGAAGCCGCAGAAAAAGTACTGTTTGCCACCCACTACCTGTCAGGACCTGCCAGAGCCTGGTGGACAAGTGCCCGTGCAATGAATGCGGGACAGATGATGACCTGGGAGGACGTCAAGCTGAAGTTCAGCAAGTACCATGTGCCTCAAGGACTGATCAAGAAAATGAGGGACGAGTTCCGTGAACTCAAGCAAGGAAGGATGTCCGTGGTGGAATACCGCGACAGGTTTCTCACTCTGTCAAGGTACGCCCCGGATGAGACCGACACCAATGAGAAGAGAAAGGAAAGATTCCTGAACGGACTACACGACGAGATGCAGACTGTGTTAGTGAACATTCCGTTCGCTGACTTGGAAGCCCTCGTGGACTCAGCCATACAGATGGAAGGAAAGCTGCATCAGGCCAACGAGAACCGCAAGCGCAGAATGATGAACCAAAGTGGGCCCCACCATACCCAGAAGTACCGCAACAACTCCTCTGGAGGATTCACCCCCAGAAACAACAGGCCATCTGCTCAGACTTATCGCCCCAACTACGCCAACAACAACGGAGGACCCCCGAAGCCCGGAGGAAACAACAACAACAACAACAACAACAACAACAACAACAACAACAACAACAACCACCCCAACAACAGCAACAACAATGGAAACAACAACAACACCAATACTGCCCCAAGGACAGGAAGCAATGCCATCCCCGTCAACCCCAAGGACAAATCCACGATCAACTGCTATGAATGTGGAGTTGTGGGCCACTACTCCAATGAGTGTCCCAAGAAGCTTGCCAAGATTGCCGCCAACACCGCTGCACCTGCCCAACAACAGCGTCGCTTCGCCGGTAGAAGGAACCAGAACAACAACAACGGCCGCCTCTACCACATGAGCGCCACTTCGAAGCCCGGGAAGCACCCCGGACCATGACAAGTATGTCTTCCTGTTAATCAAAATGCTCAATCTCTCTTAGGAACCTAACTTTTCTTAAAATCTCGGGACGAGATTTGTTTAAGGGGGAAGGGTTTGTAACATCCCAAGAATTTCAAAATAAAACAAATGAATTTTACTAGTTCCAAATTTTGGAACCAACAAAAACTTTTATTAAATAGAGTATGATACATAGTGATCTTGCTTAATTCTTGTGCTATTGCTATGATTGCTTGTTCTTAGTATTTGAAATACTCTAAAACCCTAAACCTCACCCCTCTTTTCACCATCCTAATTAAAATAGAATAAAAGGAAATTAAATAAGAAAGAGGCATATGTGCCTATGGATATAATTATAAAACCTTACCCTAAGCTTTTCTACTTTGCTTAGAGATTTGGAAAACCTTCATACACCATACCTAGTACCTATCAAACCAATTTCAAGTGGTTTCCAAGAAAATTAAAAAGAAACTAAAAATGCCATAGAGGCATATGAGAGCAAAATAGCAAATTGTGATTTTAAGAATCTTGACCCTAATACATGTTATGAATGGAGGGATCACTCCTATATACCTTTTCAACACTCAACCACACCAATTGGGTCAAGCCAAGTCAAATCTAAAATCAAATGCAACATATGCATAGAGGCATATGTGACACATAGCCATAATACCCAATTCTTGCCCTATGACTTTAAACCTTGACCAAATGTTGGGAAACCATCTCTCAACATATTATAACACTAAATTGACCCTAACCCATGTCCAAGTAAAGCAAGATGAACCCTTTTCAAAAATAATAAAAATTGACACATCACCTCTTATGTGTTATGGCCATTTTTGCAACTCTTTGACCAAGACCTTTTGAATTGGGTTCAATGATCTTAAAATGTTTCTAAACTAATAAGAACCACATTAGAGTCAACAAAAGTCAAATTCATTGGAGAGATTTCAAATGGTGAGATAATTCCAATTTTTACTCACATACACTAAGGGCAATTTTACAAATCTTCATATGAGGCCACCATTGCTTGCCCTATGGATTCTAAAACTCTTATATAACTCAAACAAACCCAAATGCATCAAAGAAACCAGAATCAAATCCAAATTTAACTCAAAACCATCTCACATGTGATGATGGTCATTTGGGTAAATTTTAACATGATCCCCTCTTTACCCCTCTGGTTTAATTGTTTCCTCAACCAACTTTGGTCAACCAAAGCCATGTCATCCAAGACCAAGTGATGGTGAACAACTTTCATGTTGACCATTAGTGCTAATGTTGACCAGGTTGACCAGTATAGATTTGACAAAACAGGACTTTGAAACAAAGTGTAGATAACCCCATTTTGGAAATCTTGCAAATCTCCACCAAAATGACCACCACCACCACCTCTCTTTCTCTTTAATTATATGTTTGAGTTGTACCAAAAAGAAATCCAAAATTCCACAAAAATCTTCATGCGGCCATTGTGTCGAGCACCTTGTGTGCATAATCCGGAATTCATGTTACATGCTATAAACCACTCGGATTTTTGCCTCCACCCCTTTTACCTTGTGATCATCAACCCTCCTGTACCTTCTCTCGCATCATCCCAACCCGGTTGCTTCGTTTAAAGTGGAGACATGATCAACTCTTGGCCCTGCCGTGCACCATGCCGGCCATCTTTGCACTCAAGCGACCTGAGCCCCTCCTCTCCCCTACACCATGTCTACGAGCCCCTCTGGAGCACAAGCACACTGCCAGTGCACGGCCGAGCCTCACCCTTGCGCGCCATTGGCCGGAACGCGTGAGCCGAGACACGCCAGAAAACGTGCCAGGCACGCGGTGAGCGCGACCTGGCATGTCTCTGGACGCGCCAGAGCCCGACGTCGACCCGTCGCCCTCGTCCTCCTATCCCTCTCTCACTTTGCACGCGCACGGCCCTCTGCACCAGCTACCTACTGGACACGCTCACTAGCTCGCGCTCGCCAGGACACCGTCGCCATCATCGACGCTCTGCCGCGCCCGTACTGCGAGTACTCGATCATCGCAGGCACGCTCTCGTCCTCCCCTTGTTGCGCCAGCACGCGCGGTAGCCTCTCCTAGCCGTCGCCTACCTCGCGCACCCCCTAGCTTGCCCCTTCGCCATCCAGAAACGCCACGCCGTCGACGACCCTCACAGCACCCGCCGGTCACCATCTCGCCTATAAATAGAGCCTCTCCCGTGCTTCAAGCTCCACACCAAACTTGTTCCCCTCCTCCTCCTTGACCTCCTCGAACACCTCTCTCGCCCCAATTTCACCAGAGTTACTCCAATTCGAAGCCGACGGCCTCCGGAGTCCGTAGATCACCGTCGCCAATTCACGCCGCCCCGAGCCCCGCCGACGGTACCAGTCGCTCCCTCGTCCTCGACAACGACGCCCAGCACCCCGCAGAGCACCGCGGGAGCCTCCGTCGCGCCGCCGACCCCCTACCCCGCCGGCGCAGCGAGCTCTCCTCCCCCGTCGGCAACGACGACTCTTAGCCGTCGATCCACGATCTAATCTAACGGTGCACGCTGCCAGGTACCGTTTCGGGTTTAATACAGACTGACCAGCGGGTCCCACTGTCAGCTAGCGGTGGCGCGCTGAAGCGTTACTGGGCTGGCCTGCTGCGTTTTAAATCTCGCGGCCCATTAATTTTCCCGCCTAAGCCCACTTCCCCTTTTTGAATTAATTTGTTTCAGCGAGTTAATCAATACTGAGTCTGTCCTATATATTGAATAGTTCAAATTCTACCAACTCAAATTTAGCAAATCAAAATGTTCTGGAAAGCTTATGAATTGCTCTAACTAACCTCACTGGATTCAACCTCATAGCTTTTTTGAATTTAAAGAGCAAAAATAACAAAACAAATACTTTCCAGTATTCAAATAAATATTAAAAATCAACCAATTTGAATTTTTAAGTGAATCCAACTACAATAATTCACATTTAACAAACCCTAATTTACTATGTAAAAATATGATATGGGTTATGTACATGATCATGGGCTAGAATCAAAATATTGGCTATGTAGTCAATACTAGCCCATTTAAACTATATCCAAATTTTAGAATTTAAACCAATGAGGTGTAGCACCTCATTTAACTCATTCTCACAAGTGATATGAAGTAATGTGTTGACCTTTAAATGCTTAGGCTCATACTTGCTCACTTGTAGAATTTAAATCAAAATAGGATTTAATATTGCATGGTTATTTAAATCACATGATATGATGAATCTCATTTAAATCCTTTCTCTCAAATAATAAGTGTGAAGTGTTGACCTTGGTCAACATGGGATCATCCCTGGTTATTTGAGAAGATTAAATCTTAAGAAGATTCAATGAGAGGAAATTATTTCTCCAAACCAAAGAGAAATCCTAATTTCAACTTTCAATGAGAGGAAATTATTCTCCTAATGTTAAATAAAGAAACCCTAGCATAATTTGAGAATAAATGTTAAGTAGTGATGCTAGATCATTTGAGTGAGCCATTAAGGCTAATTAAGAGTACTTAAGTATTGTTTGGTGATTGTATCCCCGTATTCGTTTTTAGACGCTAGTACTTGGAGACTATCAAGAGGAGGAGGTATTCTACCAGGAGGAAGAGCCGAGAAAACTTTGATCACCTCACCAATCAAGGCAAGCTAGACTAATGCAAGCTAATATTCTTGCAAGATAATACTCTTGCAAAGTGCAAAGCTCACCATGAGCAAGACATTACCCCATTTACTTTATGCTTATGATCCTATTTCCCAGTTTTACTTTACAAGCTTTATTTACTTTTGTTTTATCAAAGTACTTTTTGAATTATGATTCACTTGGTTAGTACTGGATTAGTACAAGAGTATCAAGGTTAGCCTAGAAGCAAAGCAAAGTACTTAGCACCCCTCATACATAGATGCTAGTGCTAAATTAAAAGTGACTACTCTAGTTGGGAACTTGTGAAATGAAATGACTTTGAAAACCTTGGAATGATGCTTCATTTCTATTGAAAGATTTGAAGGTGAATATGAATGGTGAATGACTTGGTGAAATTTTACAAAAACTGATGGTTGGGTTCGGATGCGATACCATTCCAATTTGAAAGTACCCCCACAATACCCAATATGGGTAAGGGCTTAACTAGAAATTTATGTGCTTTAGTATGGGTTCCCTCTGAACAAGCGTCATCGGGGTTAGGCCGAAGGCTGCCTCTACAACAAACAAAACGATGCGATATGACGTGGAATGAGGTGAATGTCCGGCCCAAGCCCCGTGCGGTTCCCGGGTTGATCTGCGGTTTTCACCGGGAGGCCAAGCTCATGGGGAGAGGTGCCTATACTAGAGTATGTAAGTGAAAGGTTATGGTTGGTAGTCCGCATACGGAGTATGATAAATCAGGGCCGATTAACCCCGACGGATTATTGCAAATATTGTGGCACAAGTGTACGACCTCTGCAGAGTGTAGAACTATTCGAATAGCCGTGTCCACGGTTATGGACGGTTGGAAAGGCCATACTGTTCCGTCATCAGACCATTTTCAAAAATGTGACATATGACTTGGGACTTGAATTTGAAAGGTGAAAGGTGACTTTAAATTGAATCACAACGAGTTGTGGGAATGACACTAATGTTCCCACTTGAGTTAGTTTAGCAAATGAAGAGTCTTTTCTAAATGTTTATGAAATAAACTTGGCTTTATGCAAATAAACCTAGAGCTTAGTATCCCCTTACTAGAATTAATAGTGCTTACACTAGTATTAGTTTGCGAGTACTTTAAAAGTACTCATGGCTTTGTCCACTGGCTATTCAAATGGCCGGACTATGAAGGTGAACGAGCGGTACGAGGAAGATGGACAGCGGGACGTCTACGACAACTAGGACCGCTCCCGACGTCAAGCGTTGGCCTGTGGATTAGATAGCCACTACTACTTCGCTTCCGCTATTTGTGATGTTCGTTGATCGATAGATCAACTACTATTGTAATATTGGATCATGTGATCTACCTTTGTAAGACGATTATGTGTTGTAATAAATGATGACTCTATGATATTCAACTATTATGTCTCGCAACAACAATATTCCTGGGATTGCGATGTATGGCATAATAGGCATCTGGACTTAAAAATCCGGGTGTTGACAGCAGCGCCGGCGGAGGACGGCGGCTGCTTCTCGCCTCCTCGTCGTTGGCTCCGGGAGCGAACCGTCGCTTCGGGGCCATGGCGGTGGTTGCGCTCGGGGAGATGGACAGTGGAGTGGACTGGAGGGATCTATCCCTCCAGTCCACATTTAATAAGCCTCCCCGGTCACCGACAGGTGGGCCCAAGGGAGACGAGCAGCCAAGCGGCCGGACGCGACCGGACGCCGCGTGCCATCCGCGGCCACGCAAACCTAGCCCATATTTGGGCCAGGTTTGCGTCGTCCCGGACGCCGCGGCCATCAGCATTTGCGGTGCGCCGCGTTGGGCCGCGGTTTTGTCCGTTTCGACCCATCCGGACGCGCTGCGCGGGATGGGTCGCCCCGTTGGAGAAGCCATAAGCTCACACATTCACCACGCTGTCAATCCGGTTTCAACCAGAGTCCCACAACGCTGCGGACAGCAGGTGTACACAGGCCGTGATTGCTCGAGACAACCAAACTGTACATTATCATCCAAATGAAACTGCAAACCCGAGGGTCGCACAATGCATCACACTGTAGGACGCGTTTGGTAGCCTGCAGATTTTTTTTTTTGCATGGGCTAGGTCATGGAATGAACAGTTTGGATGCCTGAAGGCTGCTGCATTTTTGCAGGAACCGGGTTTTAAAATACCCCGGGACAAGCCCTAGAGGAACGTTCAGAATGGCTGTTTCTCCGGGGCTAGACCCGTTGTGGCTAGAAGGCTACACGCGTGGAGAAGGGAGGCAGAAACGCCGCGTCCCTTCGGGAACACGCGCCATAATTAGGCTCACCGCTCCCTCTCCTTCCTCTCACCGCGACCCCCCCCCCCCAAACTGTCACATCACCCGGCGGTTCCCCTCCCGCTGACCAATCCGCCGCACCGCCGCACGGAGGAGCACCGGCACCGGAGGAGGAGACATCGGCGAGCAGCACCGGGATATCGGTCGCAACCTGCTCTGGAGTCTTCATCGGCATCTCGAGTTTGCCCGCGACCTCGAGCTCGTCCTCGGCCGGAACAATGTCGGTAATAACCTCTCCTTCTCACCTTCGTACTCGTTCTGCCAAAACATGCCATTCTCGGGCATTTGCAACGACATGCACATTAGATCTGCTAGGGTTTCATTAGGATAGGGTTTAGATTAATGTTTGCAAGATGTTCGTCCCCATTGGTTATTGTTCTTGTCCAGTTTTTCCTGTTCACGGTCTCAATTTGCTTAGATCTGTTAGTCTAATATCGGATTTCGGTAGATTCTTTCTAGATTGGACTGTGGATTGCTGAAACTGCCAGATTTTACTGTGCATGCAAAGAGAGGAAGGGTTTTTTGTGCTGGGGTTTAGCATGTTCAGATTGCAGTGTGGAATGAGTCGCACTAATTTGTTCTAGATTGTGTTATTTCTGATTGAACTAGGCCAATGATTATAACCAGAAATCATAGTGTGAGGAGATGATTGATCAGAACCTATGGCATGACTGAACATCACCATGACATTGGTTCTGATCAAACATCTCCTCCATATGTGCTCATTGTATGAGGCCTATGCTACCTTGCTTTCCATGTTTATACTTCTGCAATGGCCAATGATTTAACTATGGCACAACGAAAGGCAGGGTGTTGCCCTCAAACTTAGTCATGTGTGTCATATTTCTTGCACACTAGACTTAGTTTGTCTAGTGCATTGGGCCAATGATTGAAAAATGTCACACTGGAAGGTAAGGTGATGCCCTCAAACTTAGTCGTGTGTGCGTGATTACTTGCACACTAGACTTAGTTTGAGGTAGTCCCTTGAGCTGCCGTGTGATCCAATGTATGAGGCATCACATGTTTTCAATGTTCGTTTTCATCTATACACTTGTGAGCAGGCACACCTCTAATGGCATGTGTTCTTGTGGCAGACTGATAAACTCAAGCTTGGGTCACCTGAGACCCCCTAGGAGGAACCGTTGAAGAAGCAAATGGGCGGCTAATGTCGGCCACTTCCAGCCGGACGTAGGGCCGGACCAGTTCCTACGCATCGTCTTCAGGCCCACCTTCAGCCGGCTACGGATCCCTCAAGATCTCGTCAGGTGGTTCGGAGAAATCCCTTCAAGCATCATCGTCACCACCAACACTGGCTGCAACTGGCGGATGACTATGGTGAGAGAAGGCGATGACGCATACATCGACCAGGGGTGGGCGGGCTTCGCCGTCGCTCATCATTTGCAGATAGGCCAGTTCCTCATGTTCAAGAAGGTGTCCACCTTCGAGTATAGTGTGGTCATCTTCGACCACACCTGCACTGAGGTGATGACCAGGTGCCGTTACCATGGCGACGCCACCAGGTGTGCCGTCTTCCAAAGTCATGTATGAAGCTTACCTAGTTCTATGTCGTTGCTACCATGTCTGTGTCTAGTTGATGTTCCTGTCATGTGTTGAACTATGATCGTCTCTGGTGTGTCGTGAACTATGATCGTCCTGTGTCGTCAACTATGATCGTGTTTGAACTATGATCAGTGCTAAGTTTGCCTGAACTGTGATTGTGTTCTTGCTTGTGCTGTTAATCGCTGATAACCTCACCACTGAAGGGTCGGAAGAGGTAACAGAAGCAGATTCTGGGTTGCAACCAAACAACAGGGGCGCCGATCTGGGCTGCTACAAGGCCTGAAATTCGACCTACCAAACGGGCAGAGCCCAAATCTCCACGGGACTGAAAAAATTCTGTGCAGGCCACCAAACAACGTGGCTTTTATGGCCGATGACCCATGACCCGTCTGCGACACGCAGAGGACTTCTTCCCGCTATGCCAGTAGTGCATGAATCTGATGCAGACTACCAAACGCACCCATATGGAAGCAACGGATGAGACATCAGCGAGCACTTGGGAACAACCATCGACATCATACTACAAGATAAACACCAGGAATCCCATGTACCTCCCATGCCCACACGTATCCAATCCAACACACGGAACTGGAACCCAACACAACACCTCATCTCTCGGTAAATTAGTTTTTGTTGTAGCCTTTAAACAACCATTTTAATTAGCCGGCCGTGAGAAATTTCTCACCTCGAAAGCTATCTTATAATGAGTACATCTTCAGCCAGATCATTCAACCGCAACTCTACAAGGCTTCATGATAGCCTTTATTTCACATGATCTGCAACAACATCAATATACGACGATGAAGGACACCGGCTGGTGGATATGTAGATTCATATCCACACCATTTTCTTTAAAGTTAGCCCTCTAAAGATATCTTCAGGTACACCAAACCTATAGACACTGGCAGATGGATGAAAAAATTGGAAGGTGGGCACACCTTTATTTTTTTATCACTCCCTAATTGTGATAAAAGTTTGCCAAATAAAAAATATAAGACCAATCGATTGTCAATATTGAAGTTCAATAGATAATACCAAATGTGCATGATTACAATACAAGTAGTTCAAAACATGAAAAATAGTTACATGATGGAATATAACATAAATAGAAAATTACATCATTTCTTCACCCCACGATGCTGCATTGCCATGAAAGTTTGAACGATGTCATCTTCACTCACTTTCATGAACACCTCTCGCTTGATAAATTTCACTAAGCAATGGTTCAAGAGCTCATCACCCATACTATTTCTCAACTTGTTCTTCACTAGACTCATTACGGAAAGTACTCGTTCAACATTCGCTGTCGCCACCGGTAAGAGGAATATCAATTTGAGAAGCATGTAAACTAAATCATAAACAACATGATTTTTTCTTTTGTTTCTACAAGCATAATAGAGAACTCATCAAGATAATTGACACATTTGAACCTATCATATTTTCTCATATCATCAATAAAGATTTTAAGTTGAAGTTCAAGTCTTATAAAATCCGAGCTTGATATGTCATCGGGGGCATATCGGGCAAGCGTCATTACCTTTTGTGCATCATAAGAAGCAAATGATTTCACGGGATTTTAAGCTACCATGCAAATAAGAAACTCCAGGTTAACCTCATCAAGAAGTTTGTTACGCTCTTGAATAATTTGATAAAAACACCAAGATACACCTATCTTCTATAACGATCATCATTTGTTTGTATTTCATGATACCGTTGTGATCTTCCATGAGCCACATAATTTTCATATGGTGAAGGAACTTGAATGCCCTATTTGTTGCAAAATAAAGTAACCTTTGCAAGAAATCCTTTCGATCCATGAGACCCCAATTCTTTCATTTTATTATTTGACAATAGAACAAGCCCCATTTCATTGACAATATCTTGATCCCTCTTTTGCAAACATAAAAAATCATTCATGTAGCCAAGAACAACACACATCAAGTGAAGATTGAAAACAAAGTCAAATGATTCAAAGGCGGCGATAACTCCTCGGTTTCTTGTCCACTCACTCTTTTGTGAAGGATCTTTTCCAATCCTTACAAGCACCTCAAGGATTGTGGGGTACATATCAACAATGTGTAGACTGTTTTTGAAATGAGAACCCCATCGAGTATCACCAGGTCTTGATAAACCCATTTCTTGATGGAATCCACTTTCACTTTCTATTTCACCCATATCAAGTGCTTTTAAAACCTTTTGAGCTATAAAATCTCGAAGCATGTCATGACGCTTGCAAGAAACTCCAATAATATTGAACAAGTAAGAAACATGGTAAAAAAAAGCACACACACACATGCTACATTTTCCTTTGGCATTGCAATAAGAACCAATTGAAGTTGATGTGCAAAGAAATGGATATAATAATAAGATGGGGAATCTTTCATGATCAATGTTCTCAACCCCTTAATCTCACATTTCATGTTCCTAGCCCCATCATATCCTTGTCCATGAATATGAGTGGGAGACAAATGATGATCTTCCCGCAAGGATATAATTGAAACTGAAGGCCTACTTACTTTGCCCATTGAGCAACCTGCATCTGAAGACCTTCCTGTTGTTCAGTACGCTGATGACACTCTCTTAATATTGTCGGCGGATAACACACAACTTACAAATCTTCATTCCATTTTGGAGGCTTATGCTCAATCCACCGGCTTGAAAAAAAACTTTCACAAATCACAGCTGATCCCTATCAATTTGACAAGTGAAAGAGCTACTGAACTCGCCCAAATCATGGGATGCCAAGTTGGTGTCATGCCGTTCACCTATCTGGGTCTACTTGTTGGCACTAC